>NC_035446.2:161623946-161765910 GCF_002127325.2 Helianthus annuus | reverse complement strand
TGAATAAGATTGAGCTTCTTCACTAGGGATCACTGCAGTATCCTCTTCTATTTCCATGGCCACCTGATTTCAATGGCAGGAGCGAGGTATGGATGATAGGGATACTTATATCTTCTGGAATCTTCAAGGATGATCCTAGGTTGGCCAATGCATTCAGCTTCTGTGTTCTCCTCCCTTGGTACCTGTGTTAAGCTGAAAGAGACAAAAGAGAGTGCCAATTCCTTGACTATCTCTAAATATTTGGTTAGTTTTTCACCTTTAACAGCATAGGATCCATTTAAAGTGATTGGTGATCAATAATGAGTCTACATATACTTTAAGATACTTCACCCCCATATCCTTAGCAATTTGTAAGCCAGCAATTAAGGCTTCATATTCAGCCTCATTGTTAGTTGCTTGGAACTCACAGGCTATGGAGTGGGGTATTATGTCCCCCTGTGGCGATTTTAGTAGTATGCCGAGCCCTGTGTCCTTGACATTTGAGGATCCGTCAGTGTGTAGTATCCAAGGATCCTTGGTCTCATCCAGCTGCTGGACTTCCAATTCTGCTTCCTTTTGTAGATCACTACTGAAATCAGCCACAAAGTCAGCTAGTGCTTGGGATTTGATTGCTGTTCTAGGCTCGTATCTTATATCATGGGCACTAAGCTTTACTGCCCACTTAGCCATTCTTCCGGACATCTCTGGTTTCCTGAGGACATTCTTGATTGGAATATTAGTTTCTAACAACAATATATGGGTTTCAAAATAATGCCTTAACTTAGTTGATGCCATGATTAATGCAAGAATAAGTTTTTCGAGGTGTGAGTACCTGGATTCGGCATCAAGTAAACTCTTACTTACATAGTAGATAGGATATTGTGTACTTCGTGATCCTTAACAAGGACAACACTTACAGCGGTTGAGGATACCGCCAGATATAAGGATAACACATCTCCTTTTTCGGGTTTTGTTAATGCTGGTACTGAGGACATATATTCTTTAAGGGCTTGTAAAGCATTCTTATGTTTTTCAGTCCATTCAAACTTCTTGTTCTTCCTTAGGATATCGTAAAATTCTTTACATTTTTCTGAGGATTTTGATATGAACCTGTTTAAAGCTGCTATCCTGCCTGTTAGCCTTTGCACATCCTTAGCATTGGCAGGGGATTTGATATTCACCAGTGCTTTAATTTGCTCCGGACTTGCTTCAATGCCCCTCTGAGTTACCATATATCCTAGGAATTTACCTGCCTTAACACCAAAGTGGCATTTTGAAGGATTAAGCTTCATGTTATAATTATCAAGGATATCAAATGCTTCTTCCAAATCCCTTAGGTGATCCTCAGCTTTCTTTGATTTGACTACCATATCATCTATGTATACTTCCATAGTTTGTCCAATTTGATCTTTGAACATCATATTCACCAGCCTTTGATATGTTGCACCTGCATTTCTTAATCCAAAAGGCATGGCAATATAGCAATACAAACCGGTTGGGGTCATAAAGGTTGTATCCTCTTGGTCAGGTGGTTCCATCTGAATTTGTTGGAATCCAGATGATGCATCCATAAAGGTCAACAGTTCATGCCCCGCTGTTGCATCCACCATGGAGTCAATGTGGGGTAATGGGAAAGGATCCTTGGGGCATGCCTTATTCAGATCAGTGAAATCGACACATACCCTCCACTTTCCATTTTTCTTTTGGACAACAACCACATTGGCTAACCATTTTGGATATTTTACCTCTCTGATCATTCCTGCTCGAAGTAGTCTCTCTACTTCTTCTTGGATAATGGCATTCCTTTCTGGTGCAAACTTCCTCCTTTTTTGGTGGACTGGTTTGATAAACCTGTCAATGCCAAGTTTGTGAGTAATAATATCCTTAGATATACCTGTCATATCTTCATGTTTCCAAGCAAAGGTAGATTTTCTTCTTTTGAGGAAGGATATTAAGTCTTCTTTCATCTTGCCAAGGATCCCTGATCCGATATAGATTTTTGATTCAGGATCACTAGGATCCAAGAGGATTTCGTCCACATCTTGTTCCCTTGCCTCCAAGACATTCCTCGGAGGATACTGTAATTGCTATTGCTCCCTTGGCTTCGAGGTTGGCTTCATGGATGAGGTATAACAATCCTTAGCCTCCTGCTGATCACTGTCGATCTTGATTATTCCCCATGGGCTAGGGAGCTTCACACATTGATGGTAGGTGGATGGGACTGCTTTCATATCATGTATCCAAGGCCTGCCAAGGATAACATTGCAACAAGATAAACAGTCAATAACACAAAATTTCTGATAATTATGTAATCCTTCCACGTAGATTGGGAGTTTGATGTCCCCCAGAGTTTTCTTCGTTTCTCCACTGAATCCTACAAGCACGGAGGATCTTGGTGTGATGTCTGATTCTGGGATACCCATTTTCTTCAGAACATCAAGCTGGATAATGTTCACTGAGCTTCCTCCGTCGATAAGGATCATGCGGACAAAATGGTTAGAGATAAAGAGAGTAATAACTAAACTATCATGATGAGGATCCTGGATGTTAATGCGATCATCCTCATCAAACGTTATCGTCTTTCCTTCTGAGACACTTGATGTTCGAATAGGTCTCTCTCCATTATCCATTTTTGCTTCCTTTGCATGCCTTTTGGCCGCCGAGAAGGATGTACCACAGATGTCTGATCCTCCGGAAATAAAGTTGATCACTTGTGCATTCGCCGGAGGGGCTGGAGCCTTTTCAGGGATCCTTTCAGGATCCTGAGTCCTTTGCTTTTTTCTTCCCAACAATTCTTTTAGATGCCCCTTGCTTAACAGATATCCAATTTCTTTTCTTAAAGCTATGCATTCTTCAGTTAGATGCCCGAAATCCTCATGGTATGCACACCATTTTGACTTGTCTTTAGTCCCGGATGGTTTATCATTCTTCCTGGGCCACCTAGCTTTTTCTCCTAGATTCTGCATTGCAAGGATTAGTTCATAATTATCAACGGAAAAACAATATTCGGAGATTGGAGGATAATCTTCATCATCCTCTTCCTGGTCAACAGCATGCACATTCTGGTTGTCATTTCTATGGTAGGATTTGAATTTATTGTTCTTGAAGGAGGATCCTTGCTTCTCCTGTTTTGAGGATCCTACTTGTCTCTCCTGGATCCTCTTGTCATCCTCTAGCCGGATGAACCTGAGTGCCCGAGTTCTTACTTCATCTAGATTCCTGCATGGTGTCATAACAAGATCATCATAGAATAATGAATCCTTAAGCAGTCCCATTTTGAAGGCTTCAACAGCCGTAGCCATATCCAAGTTGGGAATGTCCAAGGATTCTTTACTGAATTTAGTTATATAATCCCTTAATGATTCATTATGACTTTGAGTTACCCTATATAAATCACTAGTTAATCTTTCAAATTTTCTACTACAAGAGAATTGGTTATTGAATAAATTAACTAAATTAGCAAATGAAGTAATAGAGTAAGGGGGAAGACTTAGCAGCCATTTAAGAGTTGATCCAGTAAGAGTGGATCCAAATCCTTTACATAGGCATGCTTCCTTTAACTTTTCCGGATTGGATTGATCTCCATCCTCTCCCGGTATTGTGCTATGTGCTCCTCAGGACCCGTTGCACCTGTTAGGAGTAAGGGGAAGAAGAGAAAGACTTCTGAGGATCTCCAAGGATTTCCCCTGATCCGCCAACAGTTTCTCGACTATGTCAATGAGGTAAGGATCATTGCCCCTGTTGGTTATCCTTCTCGAGTATCCTGCTTGTGTATTCTGCCTGTATATCCTGCTTCTTTGAGGATCACCTGATCCTGAACTTACCTTTTTTTCTCTTTTGCAGAAACTTGCTGAGATTGAGACCTACCTTGGCCATGTCGAGGATCAGGAAAGCCAAATCGCCGACCTCCAACAAATGGGCGTGTTAAAGGATCTCAAGATAGCCGATCTTGAGAAGGAACTCCGGGCTACAAAGGATGAGGCTGCTCAAAGGCTGATTGACATGGATGGCGAGAAGCAGGAGATCATCCAGGATGCCAAGGTCTCTGCCGCAACTGCTACGTACAAGATACAACTACAAATGGCTGCGGAGGCTCAGGATCCTGCCTTTGACAAAAGCTCATGGGACGTGGAGGGTTGGAAGGCAAGATTGGCAGAGCTGGAGGATGAGGACGAAGCAGAGGAGATCCCAATGCTGGAGGGCGGTGATGCTGACAAGGATCAGGGTGGAGAAGCTGGTGGTGATGGAGCAGCAAAGGTGTGAGCTGCTGGATTGGGCGATGATGGATATTTCGAGACTAGGCCGGAGCCCAATTTTTTGAGTTTGGTAGTGGTTTGTTTGTGGTTGTTGATGTTTGAAACAATTATGGTTTGTAACTTGAACACTAGTTTTTAGGATTAAGGATCATGGATCCTTTGGACAATAGGTAGGATTACAAAAGGTGGAGGGATCCTCTGTTTGGGGGATGAAGCCTTTGTGATCCTGCCGCCTTTAATTTCCTGCACCTGCTAAGACCGCATAGACAATGGACACCCTTTGCCAACCCATGTGGACGGGCCACGTTTTGCTGGTAGAAATGTGGGTTGGCAATTTTGACAACTTTTTGAAAGGGTTTAAGATCCTTTTGTTAATAATATAACTCTAATCTTTCTGGCTTATCTCGTGTTGTTATCCTTTATTTATCTTCTTATTTCCCAGTTTTTAGAAACATATTTGTTAGAGTAACAAGAGTTGAGCAAACCATGTTTAATAAATTTAGGATATGATCCTAGATCAAATATCCTATCATTGAAAATTTTCAAGGATCATAGTTTTAGTTGTCACAGTGTAGGGGTTGTTTAGTATAATCAAAATAGTCAAGGATCATACCTGAGGATCCAAGTTAGGATCCTAACCTTTAATCAAGATAACCATAAGTGAAATTTTAATGGATGATAAGGATTAAGGATCCTTATTTGTTTAACTTCGAGAACCTGAAAAATGGAACATATCTTGGGACTAAGCGAATGTAAAAGATAAATTAGTAGCTGGGGACATGCCCAAAGGATAACTGGGGATGATCCAAAAGGATCACTGGGGACAAGCCCAAAGGATAACTGGGGACAAGCCCGAAGGATAACTGGGGACAAGCCCAAAGGATCGTATGTAAACTGGAGTATGGCCCTTACTGGCGACTATCCAAACTTAGTGACATGAAAATGTCAAAACCTTAGCTAACGTGAAAACGTTAGAAACCTTATGAACGGATGTATGGTACGTCTACCATTATACGTAGGATCCTGGGTATAGCCAGTACGATGAGGTTGTCAGCCCCGGAAGTGGGTACTGGTCCCAAAGACGTGAACTATATCAGGATCATCGTGCGCGGCTGGCGGAAACTGGGGATAATCCCAAGGATAACTGGGGACAAGCCCAAGGATCTGCGTTGCTTTTGAAGATCTTTGACGATATGCTGTAGATACCTGAACTATCATAACTCAAATGGTTCGTGAGAAGAGGATGAAGGATACAGGATCCTTATCCTTTGGTAAAAAGTAAGGAAATGTAAATGTTTTAAGATAAGGATATTACCAGATTAAGGATCACTGACATCACCGGGATCCTTCGAGGATACTTCAATAAAAGGATCACATGCTTGAAGGATCATGTTCACATAAAGTATCTCTTTAAGTGAACAACATTCCAGGCTCTTGGTAACAAGTTTCCTTCCATGGTTAGCAATCTGTATGCCCCCTTTCCTGCTTCAGCTTCAATCAAGTAAGGGCCTTCCCACTTTGGTGCTAACTTCCCGTCAGCAGGATTAATAGTGTTTTGGAATGCTTTTCTCAACACCATATCTCCGACTTGAAACTTCCTTATCCTAACATTTTTGTTGTAAGCACCAGCCATTCTTTGTTGGTAGCTTGCCATCCTTATCCTAGCCAGATCCCTGATTTCCTCAATAGTATCCAAATCCTGAGCCAGGATTGTAGCATTCTCTTCAGGATCACGAGCACTTGTTCTAGCAGTTGGGATCACCATCTCTATTGGGATCACTGCTTCTGCCCCAAATACTAAAGAAAAAGGTGTTTGACCAGTGGCATTCTTGGGAGTTGTTCTATCAGCCCATAGCACATAAGGTAACTCCTCTGCCCATTTTCCCTTCTTGGATCCTAGCTTCTTCTTCAGATTGTTGATGATGATCTTGTTGGATGATTCTGCTTGGCCATTGGCTTGTGGATAAACTGGTGTTGATGTTATCATCTTGATTTCCCAACTGTCACAAAAGTTAGTAGTTCTGCTTCCAATGAATTGGGAACCATTATCACATACAATTTCAGAGGGAATGCCAAATCTAGTTATAATGTTTCTTTTGATAAAGGATATAACTTCTTTTTCTCTGACTTGAGCAAAAGCTTCATCTTCTATCCACTTAGAGAAGTAGTCAGTCATGGCAAACATAAATACTTTTCCACCAGGTGCTTTAGGGAGCTTGCCAACTATATCCATCCCCCATCTCATGAATGGCCAAGAGGATGGTATGGGGTGTAGCAATTCAGCTGGTTGATGAAGGATATTGTTGTGTCTTTGACAAGGATCACATTTCCTAGCATATTCTACAGCATCCCTTTTCATGGTTGGCCAGTAGTATCCTGTTCTAAGGATCCTTGAGAACAATGCCCTGCCCCCAGTGTGGTTTCCACAATCTCCTTCATGGAAGTCTCTCAACACTTCTTCAATTTCAGGATCCTCGATACATCTCAAATATGGTCCTGCAAGAGATCGTTTATATAGCACATTATTTAAGATTGTGAATTGAGATACCTTAATCCTGAAGGCTCTAGGATTTTCTCCCATCGGAATCTCCCCGTATTGCAAGTATCTTATGATTGGTGAGATCCATGATCCTGCATAAGATTGAGCTTCCTCACTAGGGATTACTGCAGTATCCTCTTCTATTTCCATGGCTACCTGATTTTCAATAGCAGGAGCCAGGATATGGATGATAGGGATACTTATATCTTCTGGAATCTTTAAGGATGATCCTAAGTTGGCCAATGCATCAGCTTCCGTGTTATCCTCCCTTGGTACCTGTGTTAAGCTGAAAGAGACAAAAGAGAGTGCCAATTCCTTGACTATCTCTAAATATTTGGTTAGTTTTTCACCTTTAACAGCATAGGATCCATTAAAGTGATTGGTGATCAATAATGAGTCTACATATACTTTAAGATACTTTACCCCCATATCCTTAGCAATTTGTAAGCCAGCAATTAAGGCTTCATATTCAGCCTCATTGTTAGTTGCTTGGAACTCACAGGCTATGGAGTGGGGTATTATGTCCCCCTGTGGCGATTTTAGTAGTATCCCGAGCCCTGTGCCCTTGACATTTGAGGATCCATCAGTGTGTAGTATCCAAGGATCCTTGGTCTCATCCAGCTACTGGACTTCCAATTCTGCTTCTTTTTGTAGATCACTACTGAAATCAGCCACAAAGTCAGCTAATGCTTGGGATTTAATGGCTGTTCTTGGCTCATATCTTATATCATGGGCACTAAGCTTTACTGCCCACTTAGCCATTCTTCCTGACATCTCTGGTTTCCTGAGGACATTCTTAATTGGAAAGTTAGTTCTAACAACAATAGTATGGGTTTCAAAATAATGCCTTAACTTAGTTGATGCCATGATTAATGCAAGAATAAGTTTTTCGAGGTGTGAGTACCTGGATTCGGCATCAAGTAAACTCTTACTTACATAGTAGATAGGATATTGTGTACCTTCATGATCCTTAACAAGGACAGCACTTACAGCGGTTGAGGATACCGCCAAATATAAGGATAACACATCTCCTTTTTCGGGCTTTGTTAATGCTGGTGCTGAGGACATATATTCTTTAAGGGCTTGTAAAGCATTCTCATGTTTCTCAGTCCATTCAAACTTCTTGTTCTTCCTTAGGATATCGTAAAATTCTTTACATTTTTCTGAGGATTTTGATATGAACCTGTTCAGAGCTGCTATCCTACCTGTTAGCCTTTGCACATCCTTAGCATTGGCAGGGGACTTGATGTTCACTAGTGCTTTAATTTGCTCCGGACTTGCTTCAATGCCCCTCTGAGTTACCATATATCCTAGGAATTTACCTGCCTTAACGCCAAAGTGGCATTTTGAAGGATTAAGCTTCATGTTATAATTATCAAGGATATCAAATGCTTCTTCCAAATCCCTTAGGTGATCCTCAGCTTTCTTTGATTTGACTACCATATCATCTATGTATACTTCCATAGTTTGTCCAATTTGATCTTTGAACATCATATTCACCAGCCTTTGATATGTTGCACCTGCATTTCTTAATCCAAAAGGCATGGCAATATAACAATACAAACCTGTTGGGGTCATAAAGGCTGTATCCTCTTGGTCAGATGGTTCCATCTGAATTTGTTGGAATCCAGATGATGCATCCATAAAGGTCAACAGTTCATGCCCCGCTGTTGCATCCACCATGGAGTCAATGTGGGGTAATGGGAAAGGATCCTTGGGACATGCCTTATTCAGATCAGTGAAATCGACACATACCCTCCATTTTCCGTTTTTCTTTTGGACAACGACCACATTGGCTAACCATTTTGGATACTTTACCTCTCTGATCATACCTGCTCGAAGTAGTCTCTCTACTTCTTCTTGGATAATGGCATTCCTTTCTGGTGCAAACTTCCTCCTTTTTTGATGGATTGGTTTGATAGACCTGTCAATGCCAAGTTTGTGAGTAATAATATCCTTAGATATACCTGTCATATCTTCATGTTTCCAAGCAAAGGTAGATTTTCTTCTTTTGAGGAAGGATATTAAGTCTTCTTTCATCTTGCCAAGGATCCCTGATCCGATATAGATTTTTGATTCAGGATCACTAGGATCCAAGAGGATTTCGTCCACATCTTGTTCCCTTGCCTCCAAGACATTCCTCGGAGGATACTGTAATTGTTTTGGTCAAAAATCACACAAGGATAATGCAACCAAACTTTATGTAAATGGGGTATGATGCTTGGTTTGTAGAAAAAGTAAAGGATCACTTCAATGAGAAATATGCAAAGACACAATGATTTATACGAGGAAAAAGCCCTTGATCAATGTATGATCTCCGTCATAAAAAACCTCGGGTGATGGCAACTACCGATCACCAAACTTCAATATAAGAAAAATAGTTACAACTTTGGATGATAATGAGCTGAGTACAAGGATCACTATAGTTTCGAGTGTCTAAGCGTGTGAGAGTTGTGTTGTGTGTTCTTCCGAATGAGGAAGAGTGTTATATATACAAGTGTAGGTGACCTATTTTAGGTAAAAAGACTAATAATCAGCTCATTACCCCTTTAGAAATAAAAGTAAATCTAGCCTAAATTATCGCCCTTAAATCATGCCAAGTTTCCATATCCTTCACAACGTCCATCTCCGATTAAGCACATGCCATAGTTGTGAAGACGTGTCCTTTAATTGTGATGCTAAGAGCGGATCCTGCTAGTCATTCCTGCAAAACAACATTAAATTCAACGAAAGCAACTGTTAGCATGAGGATCCTATGATGGTCCGTGATCCTGATCCTGGAAGTCTGCTGAGGATCACTATCTGCCAAAGAAACATGGATCACTGGTTAGGATCACATGTGAGGATCATGTATTGTAAAAAATCCAGCCCTAACAATTGCCCCCAAAATATAAGGAGTGATTTTGTAAATAAATGAGTTATATTTTGTTCTGATCTTATCTTCAACGGACAACATAACTAGCCGTTATAACCGGACTAGCCGTTGCGATCATTACGTCACTGAAGTGACATCCCTGCAAATCATGATTATAAATAGGAGATAGGGTAAGGATCGATTTGCATTTAAATTCAGGATATACTCCCTTTATAACCTCCACCGAAGATTGATCAGGTATTCTCTTCCTTTCTTTCTTCCTTTTCCTGCTCTGTTTTTTCTGTTTCTGCTCCGCTACAAGGATGTTGCTCCGAAATTCTCCCCATAAGGATCACGAGAAGAGCAGTCCCCTGAAAAGCCAAGGGATCATTAAGTACTCTCCTACGGAGAGATGTTGCTTTACCGATGCTCATGTAGATAAGATTCGTCATTGCTTTCCGACGGATGCTGTTTTCAAATCCTTCACCTCCACTGCTTTGAGCGACTTTGTTTCAGACGCCTGGGTGATCTTTCCTGCAACTCCGTTTACCATAGGATATTCGTATCCTTTTCCGGCCTTCACCCAATCTTTCTTTTCTTTGACCGGCATATCTTATATCCAAGCTATGCCGATGATCTGGAGGGTCTTGTATACCTTCGAGAGGATCATCGAGCAGGAGGGGATTGATTTAGGGATGGCAGAGCTGGCCGAGCTTTATGATCTCACCATGTTTGGTTCTCATCGATATTTGCTGAAACGGAAGGCCGGGGAGGATCACCCTATTTTAAAGGTTACCAAAAATGATACAAACTGGAAGCGTCGTTTCTTCTTTGTGAGAAGGGATTCCCTCCCTGATGGGAATGATCTGCCCAAGGAGTGGGCCACCCATGGTAGGATAGAGGATCCTGGAAGGATCACCATCAGACTTGTCTCTTATGATGAGGATCACTAATATTTTTTGTTTATTGTGCAGCTATCTCCATTGCTCATCTCAAATTAACCCCTGCTGCCAGAGAGAGGGTTCTAGCTTTCAAGAAGCTTGATCCTGAAATCAGAAGTTTTCAAGTCACCGTCCAAGATTCACAAGAAGTATCCTCCGCATCTGCCACTATGTCAAGTAAGTATCCTTATTAGAAAGTAAGTTATATGTGAGACTGTTTAATTAGTAGGGGAACTTATCTTGTTTTGATTGTGCAGGCGCTGGGAAACCTGCTAAGTCTGCCAAGTCAGCCTCCAAGTTCGGGATTGATGAACTTGCCAATGTCAAGTCTTCGAGAAAGAAAGCTTCTGTAGCCAGTCCCTCTGCTTCGGCTCCTAAAGCACCTGTTAGAGGTAAGGGGAAGAAGAGGAAGACCTCTGAGGATCTCCAAGGATTTCCCCTGATCCGCCAACAGTTCCTCGATTATGTCAATGAGGTAAGGATCATTGCCCCTGTTGGTTATCCTTCTCGAATATCCTGCTTGTATATCCTGCTTCTTTGAGGATCACCTGATCCTGAACTTACCTTTTTTCTCTTTTGCAGAAACTTGCTGAGATTGAGACCTACCTTGGCCATGTCGAGGATCAGGAGAGCCAAATCGCCGACCTCCAACAAATGGGCGTGTTAAAGGATCTCAAGATAGCCGATCTTGAGAAGGAACTCCGGGCTACAAAGGATGAGGCTGCTCAAAGGCTAATTGACATGGATGGCGAGAAGCAGGAGATCATCCAGGATGCCAAGGTCTCTGCCGCAACTGCTATGTACAAGATACAACTACAAATGGCTGCGGAGGCTCAGGATCCTGCCTTTGACAAGAGCTCATGGGACGTGGAGGGTTGGAAGGCAAGATTGGCAGAGCTGGAGGATGAGGACGAAGCAGAGGAGATCCCAATGCTGGAGGGTGGTGATGCTGACAAGGATCAGGGTGGAGAAGCTGGTGGTGATGGAGCAGCAAAGGTGTGAGCTGCTGGATTGGGCGATGATGGATATTTCGAGACTAGGCCGGAGCCCAATTTTTTGAGTTTGGTAGTGGTTTGTTTGTGGTTTGAAACAATTATGGTTTGTAATCTTTGAACAATAGTTTTTAGGGTTAAGGATCTTGGATCCTTTGAACAATAGGTAGGATCGCAAAAGGTGGAGGGATCCTCTGTTTGGGGGATGAAGCCTTTGTGATCCTGCCGCCTTTAATTTCCTGCACCTGCTAAGACCGCATAAACAATGGACACCCTTTGCCAACCCATGTGGACGGGCCACGTTTTGCTGGTAGAAATGTGGGTTGGCAATTTTGACAACTTTTTGAAAGGGTTTAAGATCCTTTTGTTAATAAAATAACTTTAATCTTTCTGGCTTATCTCGTGTTGTTATCCTTTATTTATCTTCTTATTTCCCAGTTTTTAGTAACATGAGTTGAGCAAACCATGTTTAATAAATTTAGGATATGATCCTAGATCAAATATCCTATCATTGAAAATTTTCAAGGATCATAGTTTTAGTTGTCAAAGTGTACGGGTTGTTTAGTATAATCAAAATAGTCAAGGATCATACCTGAGGATCCAAGTTAGGATCCTAACCTTTAATCAAGATAACCATAAGTGAAACTTTTAATGGATGATAAGGATTAAGGATCCTTATTTGTTTAACTTTGAGAACCTGAAAAATGGAACATATCTTGGGACTAAGCCAATGTAAAAGATAAATTAGTAGCTGGGGACATGCCCAAAGGATAACTGGGGATGATCCCAAAGGATCACTGGGGACAAGCCCAAAGGATAACTGGGGATGATCCCAAAGGATCACTGGGGACAAGCCCAAAGGATAACTGGGGACAAGCCCAAAGGATAACTGGGGACAAGCCCAAAGGATCGTATGTAAACTGGAGTATGGCCCTTACTGGCGACTATCCAAACATAGTGACATGAAAATGTCAAAACCTTAGCTAACGTGAAAACGTTAGAAACCTTATGAACGGATGTATGGTACGTCTACCATTATACGTAGGATCCTGGGTATAGCCAGTACGATGAGGTTGTCAGCCCCGGAAGTGGGTACTGGTCCCAAAGACGTGAACTATATCAGGATCATCGTGCGCTGCTGGCGGAAACTGGGGATAATCCCAAGGATAACTGGGGTTGGACCCAAGGATCTGCGTTGCTTTTGAAGATCTTTGACGATATGCTGTAGATACCTGAACTATCATAACTGAAATGGTTCATGAGAAGAGGATGAAGGATACAGGATCCTTATCCTTTGGTAAAAAGTAAGGAAATATAAATGTTTTAAGATAAGGACATTACCAGAGTAAGGATCACTGACATCACCGGGATCCTTTGAGGATACTTCAATGTAAGGATCACATGCTTGAAGGATCATGTTCACATAAAGTATCTCTTTAAGTGAACAGCATTCCAGGCTCTTGGTAATAAGTTTCCTTCCATAGTTAGCAATCTGTATGCCCCCTTTCCTGCTTCAGCTTCAATTAAGTTAGGGCCTTCCCACTTTGGTGCTAGCTTCCCGTCAGCAGGATTAATAGTGTTTTGGAATGTTTTTCTCAACACCATATCTCCGACTTGGAACTTCCTTATCCTAACATTTTTGTTGTAGGCACCAGCCATTCTTTGTTGGTAGCTTGCCATCCTTATCCTAGCCAGATCCCTGATTTCCTCAATAGTATCCAAATCCTGAGCCAGGATTGTAGCATTTTCTTCAGGATCACGAGCACTTGTTCTAGCAGTTGGGATCACCATCTCTGTTGGGATCACTGCTTCTGCCCCAAATACTATAGAAAAAGGTGTTTGACCAGTGGCATTCTTGGGAGTTGTTCTATCAGCCCATAGCACATAAGGTAACTCCTCTGCCCATTTTCCCTTCTTGGATCCTAGTTTCTTCTTCAGATTGTTGATGATGATCTTGTTGGATGATTCTGCTTGGCCATTGGCCTGTGGATGAACTGGTGTTGATGTTATCATCTTGATTCCCCAACTGTCACAAAAGTTAGTAGTTCTGCTTCCAATGAATTGGGAACCATTATCACATACAATTTCAGAGGGAATGCCAAATCTAGTTATAATGTTTCTTTTGATAAAGGATATAACTTCTTTTTCTCTGACTTGAGCAAAAGCTTCAGCCTCTATCCACTTAGAGAAGTAGTCAGTCATGGCAAGCATAAATACTTTTCCACCAGGTGCTTTAGGGAGCTTGCCAACTATATCCATTCCCCATCTCATGAATGGCCAAGAGGATGGTATGGGGTGTAGCAATTCAGCTGGTTGATGAAGGATATTGCTGTGTCTTTGGCAAGGATCACATTTCCTAGCATATTCTACAGCATCCCTTTTCATGGTTGGCCAGTAGTATCCTGTTCTTAGGATCCTTGAGAATAATGCCCTGCCCCCAGTGTGGTTTCCACAATCTCCTTCATGGAAGTCTCTCAACACTTCTTCGATTTCAGGATCCTCAATACATCTTAAATATGGTCCTGCAAGGGATCGTTTATATAGCACATTATTTAAGATTGTAAATTGAGATACCTTAATCCTGAAAGCTCTAGGATTTTCTCCCATCGGAATCTCTCCGTGTTGCAAGTATTTCATGATTGGTGAGACCCATTATCCTGCATAAGATTGAGCTTCTTCACTAGGGATTACTGCAGTATCTTCTTCTATTTCCATGGCCACTTGATTTTCAATAGCAGGAGCCAGGATATGGATGATAGGGATACTTATGTCTTCTGGAATTTTTAAGGATGATCCTAAGTTGGCCAATGCATCAGCTTCCGTGTTATCCTCCCTTGGTACCTGTGTTAAGCTGAAAGAAACAAAAGAGAGTGCCAATTCTTTGACTATCTCTAAATATTTGGTTAGTTTTTCACCTTTAACAGCATAGGATCCATTAAAGTGATTGGTGATCAATAATGAGTCTACATATACTTTAAGATATTTCACCCCCATATCCTTAGCAATTTGCAAGCCAGCAATTAAGGCTTCATATTCAGCCTCATTGTTAGTTGCTTGGAACTCACAGGCTATGGAGTGGGGTATTATGTCCCCCTGTGGCGATTTTAGTAGTATCCCGAGCCCTGTGCCCTTGACATTTGAGGATCCATCAGTGTGTAGTATCCAGGGATCCTTGGTCTCATCCAGCTGCTGGACTTCCAATTCTGCTTCTTTTTGTAGATCACTACTGAAATCAGCCACAAAATCAGCTAATGCTTGGGATTTAATGGCGGTTCTTGGTTCATATCTTATATCATGGGCACTAAGCTTTACTGCCCACTTAGCCATTCTTCCTGACATCTCTGTTTTCCTGAGGACATTCTTAATTGGAAAGTTAGTTTTAACAACAATAGTATGGGTTTCAAAATAATGCCTTAACTTCGTTGATGCCATGATTAATGCAAGAATAAGTTTTTCGAGGTGTGAGTACCTGGATTCGGCATCAAGTAAACTCTTACTTACATAGTAGATAGGATATTGTGTACCTTCATGATCCTTAACAAGGACAGCACTTACAGCGGTTGAGGATACCGCCAAATATAAGGATAACACATCTCCTTTTTCAGGCTTTGTTAATGCTGGTGCTGAGGACATATATTCTTTAAGGGCTTGTAAAGCATTCTCATGTTTCTCAGTCCATTCAAACTTCTTGTTCTTCCTTAGGATATCGTAAAATTCTTTACATTTTTCTGAGGATTTTGATATGAACCTGTTCAGAGCTGCTATCCTGCCTGTTAGCCTTTGCACATCCTAAGCGTTGGCAGGTGACTTGATGTTCACTAGTGCTTTAATTTGCTCCGGACTTGCTTCAATACCTCTCTGAGTTACCATATATCCTAGGAATTTGCCTGCCTTAACGCCAAAGTGGCATTTTGAAGGATTAAGCTTCATGTTATAATTATCAAGGATATCAAATGCTTCTTCCAGATCCCTTAGGTGATCCTCAGCTTTCTTTGATTTGACTACCATATCATCTATGTATACTTCCATAGTTTGTCCAATTTGATCTTTGAACATCATATTCACCAGCCTTTGATATGTTGCACCTGCAAAATCCAAAGGGCATGGCAATATAACAATACAAACCTGTTGGGGTCATAAAGGCTGTATCCTCTTGGTCAGATGGTTCCATCTGAATTTGTTGGAATCCAGATGATGCATCCATAAAGGTCAACAGTTCATGCCCCGCTGTTGCATCCACCATGGAGTCAATGTGGGGTAATGGGAAAGGATCCTTGAGACATGCCTTATTCAGATCAGTGAAATCGACACATACCCTCCACTTTCCGTTTTTCTTTTGGACAACGACCATATTGGCTAACCATTTTGGATACTTTACCTCTCTGATCATACCTGCTCGAAGTAGTCTCTCTACTTCTTCTTGGATAACGACATTCCTTTCTGGTGCAAACTTCCTCCTTTTTTGATGGATTGGTTTGATAGACCTGTCAATGCCAAGTTTATGAGTTATGATATCCTTAGATATACCTGTCATATCTTCATGTTTCCAAGCGAAGGTAGATTTTCTTCTTTTGAGGAAGGATATCATGTCTTCTTTCATCTTGCCAAGGATCCCTGATCCGATATAGATTTTTGATTCAGGATCACTAGGATCCAAGAGGATTTCGTCCACATCTTGTTCCCTTGCCTCCAAGACATTCCTCGGAGGATACTGTAATTGCTATTGCTCCCTTGGCTTCGAGGTTGGCTTCATGGATGAGGTATAACAATCCTTAGCCTCCTGCTGATCACTGTCGATCTTGATTATTCCCCATGGGCTAGGGAGCTTCACACATTGATGGTAGGTGGATGGGACTGCTTTCATATCATGTATCCAAGGTCTGCCAAGGATAACATTGCAACAAGACAAACAGTCAATAACACAAAATTTCTGATAATTATGTAATCCTTCCACGTAGATTGGGAGTTTGATGTCCCCCAGAGTTTTCTTCGTTTCTCCACTGAATCCTACAAGCACGGAGGATCTTGGTGTGATGTCTGATTCTGGGATACCCATTTTCTTCAGAACATCAAGCTGGATAATGTTCACTGAGCTTCCTCCATCGATAAGGATCCTGCGGACAAAATGGTTAGAGATAAAGAGAGTAATAACTAAACTATCATGATGAGGATCCTGAATATTGATGCGATCATCCCCATCAAACGTTATTATCTTCCCCTCTGAAACACTTGATGTTCTAATAGGCCTTTCTCCATTATCCATTTTTGACTCCTTTGCATGCCTTTTGGCCGCCGAGAAGGATGTACCACAGATGTCTGATCCTCCGGAAATAAAGTTGATCACTTGTGCATTCGCCGGAGGTGCTGGAGCCTTCTCAGGGATCCTTTCAGGATCCTGAGTCCTTTGCTTTTTCCTTCCCAATAATTCTTTTAGGTGCCCTTTGCTTAACAGATATCCAATCTCTTTTCTTAAAGCTATGCATTCTTCAGTCAGATGCCCGAAATCCTCATGGTAAGCACACCATTTTGACTTGTCTTTAGTCCCGGATGGTTTATCATTCTTCCTGGGCCACCTAGCTTTTTCACCTAGGTTCTGCATTGCAAGGATTAGTTCATGATTATCAACGGAAAAACAATATTCTGAGATTGGAAGATAATCTTCATCATCCTCTTCTTGGTCAACAGCATGCACATTCTGGTTCTTATTTCTATGGTAGGATTTGAATTTGTTGTTCTTGAAGGAGGATCCTTGCTTCTCCTGTTTTGAGGATCCTACTTGTCTCTCCTGGATCCTCTTGTCATCCTCTAGCCGGATGAACCTGAGTGCCCGAATTCTTACTTCATCTAGATTCCTGCATGGTGTCATAACAAGATCATCATAGAATAGTGAATCCTTAAGCAGTCCCATTTTGAAGGCTTCAACAGCCGTAGCCATATCCAAGTTGGGAATGTCCAAGGATTCTTTACTAAATTTAGTTATATAATCCCTTAATGATTCATTATGACTTTGAGTTACCCTATATAAATCACTGGTTAATCTTTCAAATTTTCTACTACAAGAGAATTGGTTATTGAATAAATTAACTAAATTAGCAAATGAAGTAATAGAGTAAGGGGGAAGACTTAGCAGCCATTTAAGAGCTGATCCAGTAAGAGTGGATCCAAATCCTTTACATAGGCATGCTTCCTTTAGCTTTTCCGGGAGTGGATTGATCTCCATCCTTTCCCTGTATTGTGCTATGTGCTCCTCAGGATCCGTTGTACCATCATACAGCTTCATAGTAGGGATATGGAACCTTTTGGGTACCTCTGCATCACAAATTGGTGGTGCAAAGCGAGATACCTTATGGCTTCCATCTGCGATCTCTGGGATAGGCTTGACTACCCCTGGAACACTTGAGATCATATCTTTTAGCTTCTGCAACTCCCTGGCCATAGCATGATTGATACCTGTATCCTGCATGAATCCATGGTTAGTGGTAAGATAATTATTTAAAGTGTTACCTCCTATTGGGTTCAAGTTAGTGAATCCATATTGCTGGGATTCGGGGATAACGGAGGGACGAGTGGAAGCAATGGTCTGCATTGGAATGAAGTCCCCTTGATGGACATCTAGACTTCCTGTTTGCAAACTTTTTAGGGATCCTGGCATCTGGAAGGATCCTGGTATCTGGGATGATCCTGGAACGAAGGAGGATCCTTGAACCTGGGATGATCCTGGAACAAAGGAGGATCCTTGACCCTGGGATAATCCTGGAACAAAGTAGGATCCTTGAAACTGCTGTGCTCCCGGATAGGCTCCCAAATTCATGAAGGATCCCATATGCTGGGGGTAGGATCCTGCCGGCTGAAAGTGTGAGCCTAATGCCTGAGTCATTGCTGTCGATCTGTGGTGCAATCCTCTTGATTCTCCCATAATTTGCACGTCTGGAATTCCCGATGGCTGAGAAGTGATCATTGGAGTATCAAAGCTCAAGGATTTGGGCATCAGTGGGGAATGATCCTCTGCCGTTTTCTTTTGTCTTTTGAGATCTCCAATTACCCTGAGGATCCTTTCATTAGTTTCATCTTGCCGCTGCATACGATCCTTCATCTGCAAAATCAAAGTAAATACGTCACTAGTACTGGGAATATAAGAATTCATAGCAGAAGGAGATGGAGTTTTGGAGTTAGTAGAAGTTGGTCTCTTCTCAGCATTCTTCTGGGATCCTGCCGGTGGAGGAGGCAGAGTGTTCTGAGACGAGGTGACTGCAGACATCGCCGTGGACATGTTTTTCAATGATGAAGCCATGTAATTCTTTGAAATGATTTCGAACAGAAAGTTTTCTTATGAATGAAGCACCAATTGCCCCACCGTGGGCGCCAAACTGTTTTGGTCAAAAATCACACAAGGATAATGCAACCAAACTTTATGTAAATGGGGTATGATGCTTGGTTTGTAGAAAAAGTAAAGGATCACTTCAATGAGAAATATGCAAAGACACAATGATTTATACGAGGAAAAAGCCCTTGATCAATGTATGATCTCCGGCATAAAAAACCTCGGGTGATGGCAACTACCGATCAATGTATGATCTCCGGCATAAGAAAAATAGTTACAACTTTGGATGATAATGAGCTGAGTACAAGGATCACAATAGTTTCGAGTGTCTAAGCGTGTGAGAGTTGTGTTGTGTGTTCTTCCGAATGAGGAAGAGTGTTATATATACAAGTGTAGGTGACCTATTTTAGGTAAAAAGACTAATAATCAGCTCATTACCCCTTTAGAAATAAAAGTAAATCTAGCCTAAATTATCGCCCTTAAATCATGCCAAGTTTCCATATCCTTCACAACGTCCATCTCCGATTAAGCACATGCCATAGTTGTGAAGACGTGTCCTTTAATTGTGATGCTAAGAGCGGATCCTGCTAGTCATTCCTGCAAAAAAACATTAAATTCAACGAAAGGAACTGTTAGCATGAGGATCCTATGATGGTCCGTGATCCTGATCCTGGAACTCTGCTGAGGATCACTATCTGCCAAAGAAACATGGATCACTGGTTAGGATCACATGTGAGGATCATGTATTGTAAAAAATCCAGCCCTAACAGTAATTGCTATTGCTCCCTTGGCTTCGAGGTTGGCTTCATGGATGAGGTATAACAATCCTTAGCCTCCTGCTGATCACTGTCGATCTTGATTATTCCCCATGGGCTAGGGAGCTTCACACATTGATGGTAGGTGGATGTGACTGCTTTCATATCATGTATCCAAGGCCTGCCAAGGATAACATTGTAACAAGATAAAGAGTCAATAACACAAAATTTCTGGTAATTATGTAATCCTTCCACGTAGATTGGGAGTTTGATGTCCCCCAGAGTTTTCTTCGATTCTCCACTGAATCCTACAAGCACGGAGGATCTTGGTGTGATGTCTGATTCTGGAATACCCATTTTCTTCAGAACATCAAGCTGGATAATGTTCACTGAGCTTCCTCCATCGATAAGGATCCTGCGGACAAAATGGTTAGAGATAAAGAGAGTAATAACTAAACTATCATGATGAGGATCCTGAATGTTAATGCGATCATCCTCATCAAACGTTATCATCTTCCCTTCTGAGACACTTGATGTTCTAATAGGTCTTTCTCCATTATCCATTTTTGACTCCTTTGCATGCCTTTTGGCCGCCGAGAAAGATGTACCACAGATGTCTGATCCTCCGGAAATAAAGTTGATCACTTGTGCATTTGCCGGAGGTGCGGGAGCCTTTTCAGGGATCCTTTCAGGATCCTGAGTCCTTTGCTTTTTTCTTCCCAACAATTCTTTTAGGTGCCCCTTGCTTAACAGATATCCAATCTCTTTTCTTAAAGCTATGCATTCTTCAGTTAGATGCCCAAAATCCTCATGGTATGCACACCATTTTGACTTGTCTTTAGTCCCGGATGGTTTATCATTCTTCCTGGGCCACCTAGCTTTTTCACCTAGATTCTGCATTGCAAGGATTAGTTCATGATTATCAACGGAAAAACAATATTCTGAGATTGGAGGATAATCTTCATCATCCTCTTCTTGGTCAACAGCATGCACATTCTGGTTCTCATTTCTATGGTAGGATTTGAATTTGTTGTTCTTGAAGGAGGATCCTTGCTTCTCCTGTTTTGAGGATCCTACTTGTCTCTCCTGGATCCTCTTGTCATCCTCTAGCCGGATGAACCTGAGTGCCCGAGTTCTTACTTCATCTAGATTCCTGCATGGTGTCATAACAAGATCATCATAGAATAATGAATCCTTAAGCAGTCCCATTTTGAAGGCTTCAACAGCCGTAGCCATATCCAAGTTGGGAATGTCCAAGGATTCTTTACTAAATTTAGTTATATAATCCCTTAATGATTCATTATGACTTTGAGTTACCCTATATAAATCACTAGTTAATCTTTCAAATTTTCTACTACAAGAGAATTGGTTATTGAATAAATTAACTAAATTAGCAAATGAAGTAATAGAGTAAGGGGGAAGACTTAGCAGCCATTTAAGAGCTGATCCAGTAAGAGTGGATCCAAATCCTTTACATAGGCATGCTTCCTTTAGCTTTTCCGGGATTGGATTGATCTCCATCCTTTCCCTGTATTGTGCTATGTGCTCCTCAGGATCCGTTGTACCATCATACAGCTTCATAGTAGGGATATGGAACCTTTTGGGTACCTCTGCATCACAAATTGGTGGTGCAAAGCGAGATACCTTATGGCTTCCATCTGCGATCTCTGGGATAGGCTTGACTACCCCTGGAACACTTGAGATCATATCTTTTAGCTTCTGCAACTCCCTGGCCATAGCGTGATTGATACCTGTATCCTGCATGAATCCATGGTTAGTGGTAAGATAATTATTTAAAGTGTTACCTCCTATTGGGTTCAAGTTAGTGAATCCATATTGCTGGGATTCTGGAATAACGGAGGGACCAGTGGAAGCAATGGTCTGCATTGGAATGAAGTCCTCTTGATGGACATCTAGACTTCCTGTTTGCAAACTCTTTAGGGATCCTGGCATCTGGGAGGATCCTGGTATCTGGAAGGATCCTGGTATCTGAGATGATCCTAGAACGAAGGAGGATCCTTGAACCTGGGATCCTGTAGATGTCTCGGTTGTTGAGATGTCTGTCGAGATGGTGTGTAATACCATTCATGTCGGTCAAACATCGCTTGGAAACTGTCAGGTCCTTGATAGGGCGTTCCATGGAAGGATGACCCATCAGAAACTTCTATCGGATGCGTGGGCGTACCACGAGCTGGTTCAGTAGGATCCTCATCCTCCTCCATGGGATCTTCAGAAAAATGGTCTTGTGGCCCTAGTGGAACAAAACCTGAAGGTTCCTGTATGTAGTCAGCCGGATTAAACTGACCTATGTAGTATGGAGTAGGGTCGTCATAATTCCGGTGCGAAACAGAACGTTGTAGAGGTATGAAGGAAGGTTGTGGGTTATTGGGATCATTTTCAGAATCTGGCCCAAAGGAGTGCCGGTAGGATGGCGTCGAGCTGTGCGAAGTGGAATGCCTCGCGGGTTCGTAAAGATCTCTTCGTCGTTGTGGCTCTTCGCTCCTTGTCATCGAAGGATGTCTTGTACCAGATGGTCCAGCCTCGTTATCGTGATGTGTCACGATTTCTCCTCGGCCTCTTCGTCCCCTTCCTCTTCCTCGGAATATAACAGGTGGCATTTTCCTGCTCCAAAACTTATTTAAAATCAAATCGTAAATAAAGACAAAAAGGAGTAAAAATCCGAATTTGTCCTAAGTTCTTGTCTAGACTCAAGTATGTGCAATTGTGTTATTGAGATTAAACACATTAGGATAGTGTTTAATTCACTCAATGTTGGCTCTGATACCAACCTGTCACACCCCTATTTCCACGTGTCTCACCGGTGGGCCCGGTGGGGGATTACCGTGACGATGTTGGCAACAATATAGTCAAACCACACAATTATATAATGCACAGCGGAAGCATAAGATAAATATATAAACTCAACCTCTGGTTGTAATATCAAATGTATTACAGAAGTTGATTATATCCACAGTGGATCGTAAATAAACATAAAGCATTGTTCCATCAGATAGTGCAATCAAGCTTGCGAGACTTATCACGACGCTAGGGAGCTAATACCAGCCAATTTACGTTTAGGTACCTGCACTTAATCTTTTTGGGGAAAATACGTCAGTTTACACTGGTAAATACATTCAACTGACACATTTGAAAATGTTTATTAAAATTGATTTGAATGCACAAGGCACAAACTCTTTTATAACTTGGGAAAATTCATAATGATCTTGTGAACGTTTTACATGTTCTTTTATGCGTTCAGTAGCCCGGGTCGTGCCGGGTTAAAGATTTATAGGCACACCACGTTTGCGTAAAACCGTAGTATAAAAACCAACGGCTACGTCTTTTAATTTTAATGTCGACACTTTATACCGGGTGTACGCCTACACCGGGATGTCGATGGTCGTGGCCATTTCGTAAAATGATGCCAAGGATATCCGGGACAACGGTCATTAAACCCCCCAAAGGCTTATAAGCAACAAAACTGTTTAAATGAGCCGATCATATTTAATCAATTAACCACCTAAGCGATGGAATTATATAATGCTCAATCAAGCGGTATTAATATACCGTAACCCAAGCCCATATAGGGGAAATAAGTTAAAGTATTTACCTTTGCAAGTATAAATCCTTAATTTAGATCAAGTCACCGATAGCTTTTACTGGGGCTCCTAATCTGGAACAAAGGTTTTAATTAACCTCTTAGAATCCTAACGGTCCTTATATTAGCCGTAGCTTAAACCGGTTGATTCCGATACATAGATATGGTTTGTTCGCACGAAAAGGCGAAAACCGAGAATGGAGTATGATTTGGACCCAACAAGTTCAGTGACTTGTTTTATATTGGTTTATAGTTCATACTCTGGATTTTGGGGTTCAAATAATATAATTTGACCCATGTCGGCTATTGCACGAAAACTAGTTCCATGAGCCGTACCGTGTGCGCAAATAGGCGAAACGGTTAACCATAAGTGTCCTACGCTTATTTCCTAAGTCAATATGCCTTAAAAGTATTTTGGTATCAGTAGGATACCTTCCGTAATGCCCGTAACGAGTTTAAGTTTATATTATGCCCCGTAGGGGCTTTTCGGTCATTTTAAAGACTTAAAAGGGCTTTTCGAGTTCTACAGGAAATCTGAGTTTCCCGAACATCTTATGAAGCTTAAAATACTTTATTTATTATTTAAAACCAGTGGCAACTGGAATCGGGTCAAAAGACCTTGTAGAACTCCCGTTTTGGCCAAAAAGGGCGTATTCGGTATTTACCGAACCATAGCCATAACCGCAGGTTATGAGCAAGGTAAAAATTATTAAAAATCTTTAAAATTCCCAAAATATTATTTTACCACAGTGGGTAAAAGTTTTGGTGACGAAAACTTGGGTTAGATGGGCGTTATGCTAATCGCGCCGTTAATTACAAAACTTTCTTAAAAGTGCGCTTTTTAGCATAACTCTCATTCTAGACCTCGGATTGACGTGAAATTTTAAGGACATGCTTATAATTTAATAAGCAAGGTTTTGGTCCGTTCACGTGTCCGAAATACTCGTTTTAATTTTAAAAGGCCGTTACGGTCAATTTTTAGGCGAATGACGGAATTGCGCAAAAGACTCGGATAACTCATGAACCGACCACTGAGGTTTATACCAACATGTGACCTGGTCCTAAGAGAGTCCTAAGGTATATTTATACCTCACTAAAACGAGTCAGAACTGAAGTCAAAGCAAAAGTCAAACTTTTGCGACATTCGGCTCCGAACCGGTTCAATATAGTAAATGATCGATTCAAACGAGCGCAACCAGGTTTATATACTTATTATCATGTTTTATGATTGTCAAAACAGGTTCCATAACATATACATTACAGATTATGCATAATTCGCTAAAATAGCTTTCTGTTGACTTTTTAACCGCACGTTTGACTCGACATTTGACATAGTTAGAGTGGTGATCATGGGGAACCCTTTTAGAGGTTTATTACCCACATAAATACCAACTCATAACCACTTTTGATTCGTCATAAGACTGAACCATCACTGAGTTATTTAAATGTCAAACCGTATTTACGACGGTTCGGTTTTTAGCTAAATACTAAGCAAATGTGGAACCACAAAGGGTTAGATCACTTACAGAGGTTGTGTTCTTGCTTATGGAGCAGAGATGAGGACTTGAGAGCACTTAGAATGATCAAGGATGTGAGTTTGAGTTGTGTGAATTGTTATGAGCTTAAGGCATGCTATTTATAGCCAATGCCAAGCAAACATGATCATTACAACACTTACAATCAGACCAGAGGTGATGGTAGGTGTCCCCTAAGTGTTATGGGTTGAGCATAGGGTGCCCATGCCCCATTTGTTGGTTATTGATCGTTCAAGGCTCCAAAAGTCAAGAAAACATCAACATTCTGCATCTGGGCACTTTACGCGGCCCGCATGGGAGTTCCCATGCACTATAACGCGGGTCGCCTGAGTTTAATAAATCAGATGCGTAATTGAGGTGGCTCGCGGCCCGCCTCAACTTAAACATATCCTTCACGTGGGTCGCGAGAGGTTAAGATTTCAGAATTTTTAAAATCTTTTGTTATGATTACAGAATCTGGCCATTAATAACGAAATCTTTCGTAATGATTTACCTGACCTTTCGGGTTTGAAGGGGTAACTTTGCGGTTTGGCCCTCGGTTATTTACCGATAGGGGCCTCATGTTATTTACCCGCATTATTAAGTCCCCGGTTTATTTATTAATTATATTGGAAAGCCTTAACTTTCACTGTTGACGCTTTTAACCCTTCTTCTACGAATTCGATCGTAACTTTCTCGTTTCATATCGAAACTTCGCGAAATTCATATATATTATTTTAGTGAGTGTATAATACCGTTACAAAGTCTTTGGAACGTTAAAGGGTCACTCAGAGGTATTATTAAACATGTTGACACAGTTAACCCCTGTAGTTTGTAATCTCTCACTTTCTTTCGCGTTTTGTTTTTGTACGATCTATAATTTATTCGTTTGAAGGTTTAAGCGTTATTTAGGGATACTATACAGTATATTTACCCTTGTTGACATTTATAACCCTCGAATTTATATACTTTCAAGGTTTGTCAAAATTAGTCCTTTATTTATTATAGATGCCACGTGTGAACAAATGACACGTGTTAACACATCATTGGACACAAAAATTCGAGGTGTTACATCCTCACCCCCTTAAAATAAATCTCGACCCGAGATTTACTCAAATAAATAGGGATACTTTTCTTTCATTGTAGCTTCGACTTCCCACGTATGTTCAGGACCTCTACGAGCATCCCATTTGACTTTTACAATCGGTACGTGCTTTCTGCGAAGCTTCTTCACCTGTCGATCTTCAATCGACAAAGGTTTTTCTATGAACTTTAAGCTCTCATCTATATGCACATCTGTGTGTGGAATCACCAACGATTCGTCGGCGAAGCACTTTTTGAGATTGCAGATGTGGAACACATTGTGAATTCCATTGAGCTCTTCAGGCAAGTTCAACTTATAGGCGACTGATCCGACACGTTCAATGACCTCAAAAGGTCCTATGTATCTCGGACTCAGTTTGCCTTTCTTGCCGAAACGCATCACCCCTTTCCAGGGTGATATGTTGGTGCATGTTTGTGACAACAGCTTAGATTTGGTCTTTGGATATCTTGTAATTAGTTAAACGATAAACAGTTAGCGGGTTTAGCTTTGTAATAGTTAGTTGTAATGTTTGGGCTAACTAAACCCAAGGAATTGGGTGATGGGGGCGAATTGGGCATGTCCAATTCGCAGCCCAGGAGTCTTTAACCTAGCCCACTTGTAAACCTTGTGTTATATAAACAAGGTTAGACATTAGGGTTAAGGTTAATCAGCAAAAACAGTTATTAGAGAGCAAATTCGTGAGAACATTAGGGTTTGGACGAATTTGAGAGAGTGTTAGGGTTTTGGATTGATTGTAATTCCTAGTGATTGATAATCAATAGAAAACCCGGTTTGATTGAATTGCTGTTTCTGTTTCCTACACGTTTTCTGCTACAATCTGATCTAGAGGATTCCGCACTCTAGGTTAGATAGACAATTCTGTGAAAGATCCATACATCAAGGGGACCTACAATTGGAATCAGAGCATTAGGCTCTTGATTGCTCGGTTCAGAATTGTTTGTTGCAGAAACAGGGAGTAAAAATTCGAAATTTTTGAAACCTGATAATTAGGGTTTTTAAAATTTTCGAAATTTTGGTGTGTTTTGATTCTGATTTTTGATTTTTGTTGGCTGTTTTGATCTTCTGGTTTGTTTGTTTGGTGGTTTGCAGGTTTTCTGGAAAGATTTGGCTGATTCTGGAAAAGTTTGTGGCTGATAGACTTGAAGATTCGAAGACTGTTCTTCGTGTTCTTCGTGTTTATTCAATCAGTTCTTCATAATTTTCGGTTTTAAGTTGCTGATTTGGTGTTTTGATTTTGCAGATAAGTGTTGGAAAATCTGAAAAATCTTCAAAAATTCGAACAAATTGACTTTCCATAGCTGCTGGGCGAATTTAGCTGTTTCTGGCGATTTTGACTGATCTGCGAACTTAACCCAGCAAAGTTACCGGCGAACTTAAATCCAAAGGCGACTTTGGTGATCGTATAACTTTCCACAGCGAAGTTATTACGGTTTTTCGGCAAATTTACTGGTCGTTGGATAGCGATATTGACCAGCGAATTTAGCGAAATTAACAGCGAAATAGACCAGCAAAATTAAGTTCGTTTACCAGCAAATTTAAGTGACCCAGCAAATTTAACATATAACCAGCGAATTTAACAGCATTCCCAGCGAAATTAGCAGCAAAGATAAGGGGTGGAATTTCCATTGGCAAGCGTCGGAAAAATTTCAGTGTTTCGCAAATAGAATTTGATCCGTAGCTCGTCTGACAGAACCGTTTGGACCGTTGAACTCGTGTGATTTTTAGGACAAAAAAAAAAAAAAAAGTCTGGAAAATCCCGATTTTGGTTTTTGACATTATATATCATTGGATTCGTCTTTTCGAGACGATTCTAACGGTGAAATTTGGTAACCACTGTTTTCGGACGACTTCTGTACGGTTTTCTCAGTCTGTTAACGTTAAAATGTCAAACATGTCTACCTTGAACGAGCTGTTGAAGATGGAGCATGAGGTTGGTACTACCAACAAACCACCTAAGATGATGAAGGTGGAAAACTATCTGACATGGAAGGATCGTTTTCAGTCCTTCATTGAATATCAGGATACGCGTATGTGGATATGCATCGAAGATGGTTACGTGAATCCAACACACGACTTTGAGGGCAGACCACGTCGAACAGAATATGTGAACATGCAAGATAATGATAAAAAGATGTATGAGGCTAAAAAGAGAGCCTTGGCTGCAATCAAAATGTCGTTGCCTGATAGCATCAAACATACCTTCAAAAAGTACACTAACTCAAAGGATATGTGGGATGCTTTGGAGAAAAGATACGCTGGTAATGCTGATGTCAAGAAGAACAAGATTGATCTACTGAAGAAGCAGTTTGTTGTTTTCAAGTACATGAAGCATGAGTCACTTGAAGACGTCATCACTCGTTACTACCATCTGATGTCAGAAATGGACAATTATGAGATCGATTGCTATTCTGATGTAGAGAAGAATGACAAGCTGCTAGATGCTTTGCCTACTAAGTGGGATATCTACACTTTAATGATCAAGGGTGAAGCAGATTATGAAACAAAAGAGCTTGAAGAGGTTGTAGGAAAGTTGAGAGCTTATGAGCTCAGCATGAAGAAGAAAGATACTGGATATGATCAGGTTCAAGATCCGGCAGTGTACAATGGGCTTACATCTTCTTCATCTCACAACGCTTCTAGCGACTCTGCTACTGCGTTTTTATCATGTGAGAATGAGCAGGTTATGGTGAATCAGGATGGTGATGTGTGTTTTGTTGCTGCTTCAGGAGGATCATCAGGAGTTAAGAAATCGTCAGCTTCTAAGCAGAGTACTAGTGCTAAGTCAATGCCAATGAGTGTGAAGTCTGCTGAAGAGCATCTGGCTTTACTTGCTTCGTTTGTTGCTTCCTATGAAAACTATATTCAGGGAAAGATTTCTGATCCTGCTACTTTAGATGAAGACTATGATCAGATTGACCCTGATGATCTTGAAGAGATGGATTTGCAATGGCAAATGGCCATGATTTCTAGGCGTGTGAAAAGGTTCATGAACAGAACAGGAAGAAAGTTTGTGGGAAGGAGCGTTGGTTTCGACAAGACCAAAGTGAGGTGCTTTAATTGTCAAAGTTATGGGCACTTTGCTAGGGAATGTCAGAAACAAAAGCAAGATAATTCGAGCCAGAGTTCAAACAACAGGAATGCATCAAACAACTCTAGCTCAAAGGCGTTGATCTCTACTGCAAGAGAGGGTTCATATGATTGGAGCATTCACTTAGAAAATGATGGGGATGTCTCTCAAGCATTCATGGCAGAGATTACTCCAATCGATGATGGTGAAGCTAAAGTAGATGATGCTGATGTGAAGGTGAATGCTGATGTGAAGGTGGATGCTGATGTGAAGGTGGATGTTGAAGTGAAAGTGGATGCTGAGGTAAAGGTAGATCAGACAACAGGTGCTGAAGATGAAAAACAAAAGTCAGAATATGAAAGAGAAGCTGAGGAAAAGGATGCTAAGTATAAACAATTGCAAGCTCAGCTTGCTGCTCTAATGGCCAACCTTGACAAACAAACAGGAGAGGTAAAATCTAATTCTGTGTGTTTAAAATGTCGTGAACTGCAGGGTGAGGTTGACAGGTTGTCTGCACAAAACAAAAGTTTGGTAAGCGAAATGTCTAACATTAAAGAATCAAACTTTTTTGCTAAAAGAAACGAAACGTCATACTTGAAGAAAATAAAAGGTTATGAAAGTGAACTTGAAGCCGTAACCTGCAAATTAAATGAAAAACTTCAAGTCATTGACTTAGCTCATGACATGATGGCTGAAAAAACAAAAGAGATTTCTGATAAAAACAAAGAGTTGTCAGATGCTCAACTCAGAATTGTTGAACTTGAAAAGAAATTGGGTCAATTCAGGGATTCTACTTTTGTTATGAAACATATGATGGGTGGGTTAAAGAAGAGTAATGACAAGACTAGTGTGGGATTCCAAGGCTATAATGAAGTCCCACCTCCTCTTAGTCATGATTATTCATTCCTACCTGATGAAGATGAGCTAACAAAGTTTATGTCAACAGCACCAAGTAGTTCCACAGCAAGTCGAGGAGAGGAGTCTGAGAGAGATGAGGCCAAGAAGGATAATAACAGCAAACCTGTTTTGAAAACGAAAACCTCACAACCTAGGAATAAAAACTCAACTTCTGTTAAAAAGATTAGTTTTGTTCAAGGAAGTGACATGCAAAACGAAACAGCTGTTATTGAAAATGAATCGAACGTAGAGTTTGCTAAAAATAAAAACAATGAAAATTCTGAAATTAAGCAAACTAAACCAAATCCTTCTGTGCCATCATCATCAAAACCTGAATCTAGTTCAAAGGCTTCAGATAAGAAGTCTTCGAAAAGGATGTCATGCTTCAAATGTCACACCAAAGGACATGTAGCTAGCTGCTGTCCTAACAAAACGAATGAAGCACAGGTGAATGAGAGGAAGAGAGAGAAGTCACCAGAGAAGAATGGTGATAAGCAGGAGAGAGAGTCCAACTCTCCAAAGAAATCTGCTCCTAAGCAACCAGAGCCAGTTGCTGTTGGTGAGGATAAGGCTGAAAAAGGAACTCCACAAGTTCCTCGTTTTCAAAGAAATCAATCTAGATTTCAGCCTAGATCTCCACCAGGCAGATTTGAGAGACCTAGAAGCAGTTCACCAAGAATGAACAATCAAAATACCAATAATTTCAGAAGTCAAGGTCAATATCAAAACCGATACCAAAATAATGGTGGTCGAAATTTTTATAACAATGGCTTTAGAAATTATAACTATAATGCTTCTTGGTATCAAAATCAAAATTTTCAAAGGTCAAATAGTCCAAACACACATAGGAACCCTCAGGACCAAAGACCTAGTGGAAGTCAAAATCAATTTCCAACAGGTCTAAGATCCAAGACTCCAGTTAGGAGTAATGGATATTGGATGGACGTTCCGGTGGTTGGTGAATTTGGACGACCCAAGACCATTAAGGCTTGGGTCCCCCAATCTAACTAATTTCTTGGTTGGTGTGTGCAGGAGCTGCTAAGGAGGATTATCAACTTGTGGTATGTTGATAGTGGCTGCTCCAGGCACATGACGGGGGATGCGAGGTTGTTGACTGAATTTGAAGAATATGATGGAGGACAAGTGAATTTTGCAGGTGCAAAAGGTGGTAGAATTACAGGCCGAGGAAAGGTGACCAATGGGAAGATCACACTGGACAAAGTGAACTATGTTGAGCAGCTTAAACACAATCTTATGAGCGTGTCACAAGTCTGCGACAAGGGTCACTCGGTCCATTTTACCAAGAATGAAGCATTAGTGTTGAAACCAGGTTTGAAGATACCGGACGATTGGATAGTGATGCGAGCGCCAAGGAGAAATGACACTTATGTCATGGACATGGGTGCTAAGGATCCAACTGCAGTGGTGGCGTGTTTGCTATCAAAAGCATCTGAAGCTGAATCGATGTTGTGGCACAGACGCATGGCCCATATTCACTATCGCAAAATGAACTATCTTGTTAAAAATGAGCTAGTGAGAGGGGTTCCATTGCGGAGGTTTCAAGTGGAAGACAAATGTCTTCCATGTCAAAAGGGAAAACAACACAAGAAACCTCATAAATCAAAAACAGTAAATTCCATAGATGCCCCTTACGAATTACTTCACATGGATCTATTCGGTCCAGTGAACGTGAGGAGCATAGGTGGAAAGTACTATTGTTTAGTTGTCACTGATGATTACTCACGTTATTCATGGGTTTTCTTTTTAGGTACAAAAGATGAGACAGCAGAGATGTTGATAGATCTTTTTACAAAATTGGAAAACGTCCATGATGCAAAGATCAAGAGGATAAGGAGTGATAATGGCACGGAGTTCAAGAATCGTATTCTGGATCTCTACTGTCTTCGCAAGGGAATTGAACATCAATATTCTGCTCCTTATACGCCTCAACAGAATGGAGTTGCTGAGAGGAAAAACAGGACGTTGATTGAAGCCGCTAGGACAATGCTTTCAGATTCTAAGCTACCAGTTCTTTTCTGGGGAGAAGCTGTGAATACAGCTTGCTATGTCCTGAACAAAGTGTTGACTGTTAAACGTTTTAACAAGACTTGTCATGAATTAATGTTTAACAAGAAACCAAACTTAGAAGGCTTTGAACCATTTGGATTACCCTGCACCATTGTGCGAAATAAAGATAAACAAAAATTCGGTGAGGTGGCTGACGAGGGCTACTTTCTAGGTTACGTACCTGGCGCACTGAATAAAAGGGTTTTTAATCTAAAAACTGGTAAAATTGAGGTTGTGTTTAATGTTGAAATCACTTCTTACAAACCTCAACAGTCAACGAGTGGACCAGCTATATTATATGATTATGAAAGTGTTTTTAAATCATTTAATATTCCTGAGTTTTCCAATGCAGATGAGTCTCAGCTGATTCAAACAGTGATTGGTAATGATGAAGGCGAGTTCATGCCTAGATCAAATGTTGATACAACAGATGCTCCGGGACCTTCTCAAGATGCTGCTGATACTGATTCAAGTGACGATGAACCCGAACCCAATCAGGGGGAGGATTTCATTAATCCGTTTGCGGATCAGCATATTCAGGGGGAGGTTGGCTCAAACCTTGGTGACTGTTTTGGTCAAAAAATCACACAAGGATAATGTAACCAAACTTTATGTAAACGGGGTATGATGCTTGGTTAATTATGAAAGTAAAGGATCACTTCTGTGATAAAAGATGCAAAGACACAATGATTTATACGAGGAAAAAGCCCTTGATCAATGTATGATCTCCGGCATAAAAAACCTCGGGTGATGGCAACTACCGATCACCAAACTTCAATATAAGAACAAAATGGTTACAACTTCGGATGATAATGAGCTGAGTACAAGGATCACTATTGTTTCGAGTGTCTAAGTGTGTGAGAGTTGTGTCGTATGTCGTGTGTGTCGTGTGTGTTCTTCCGAATGAGGAAGAGTGGTATTTATACATGTGTAGGTGACCTATTTTAGGTAGCTAAACTAATATTCAGCTCATTACCCCTTTAGGAATGAGATACAATCTAGCCTAAATAGCCGCCCATAAATCAAGCCTAGTTTCCATATCCTGTGCAACGTCTTTCTTCGATTAAGCTCTTGCCATATTTGTGAAGACGCGTCCCTGGATCATGATGTCTAGAGCATATCCTGCTAGATGTTCCTGCAAAACAATACTATATTGAGCGGAAGTGGCCGTTAGTATGAGGATCACCATAATGTCCCATGATCCTGATCCTGAAGTTCTGCTGAGGATCACTGTCTGCCAAAGAAACAAGGATCACTGGTTAGGATCATGTGTAAGGATCACCTATAATAAAAATCCAGCCCTAACAATTGCCCCCAAAATATAAGGAGTTAATTGTAAATAGACGAGTTATATTTTGTTTTGTTCTTATCTCCAACGGGCGACTCCGAATAACTAGCCGTTACACATGGACTAGCCGTTGTGATCATTGCGCCATAGATGTGACAATCCCTGCAAATCATGATTATAAATAGGAGATAGGGTTAGGATCACTCTGCATTTAAATTCGAGATATCTTCCCTTTATAATCGCTACCGAAGACTGATCAGGTATCCTCTTCTTCTCTCTTTCCTTTCTTCCTTCTCTTAGCTCTGTTTCTGTTCCGTCACAAACATGTTGCTCCGGAACTCTCCACACAAGGATTCCAAGAAGGATAGTCCCCTAAAAAGCCAGGGGATTATCAAGGATTCCCCTACGGAGCGATGTTGCTTTACTGACGCTCATGTAGACAGAATTCGTCACTGCTTTCCAGCGAATACTGTCTTCAAATCCTTCGTTCCTACAGCTTTGAGTGACTCTGTTTCGGATACCTGGGTGGCTTTTCCTGCTACTCCATTCACCATAGGGTATTCATATCCTTTTCCATCCTTCACCCAATCCTTCTTTTCTTTAACCGGCATCTCTTATATCCAAGCTATGCCGATGATCTGGAGGGTTCTGTATACCTTCGAAAGGATCATTGAGCAGAGAGGGATTGATCTGGGGATGACGGAGTTGGCCGAGTTTTACGATCTTACCACTTTTGGCTCTTACCGGTACCTGCTGAAACGGAAAGCCGGGGAGGATCACCCTGTCTTCAAGGTCACCAAGAATGATACAAACTGGAAGCGTCGTTTTTTCTTTGTTAGAAGGGATTCCATCCCGGATGGGAAGGATCTGCCCAAAGAATGGGCCACTCATGGTAGGGTAGAGGATCCTCGAAGGATCACTATCAGTCCTGTCTCATTTGATGAAGATCACTAATGTCTTTTTTCCTTTGCAGCTATTTCCATCGCTCATCTCAAGTTAAGCCCTGCTGCAAAAGAGAGAGTTCTAGCTTTTAAAAAGCTTAATCCTGAAGTCAGAAGTTTCCAGGTCACCGTCCAAGATTCTCAAGAAGTATCCTCTGCATCTGCCACTATGTCAAGTAAGTATCCTTACAGAAAATAATTATATGTAGGATTGTTTGATTAATAAAGCAACTTATCTTGTTTTTTGATTGTGTAGGTGCCGGAAAGTCTGCCAGGTCTGCTAAATCCGCCTCCAAATTTGGGATAAGTGATCTTGCCAATGTCACGTCTTCAAAGAAGAAGGCTCCTGTTGCCAGTCCTTCAGTATCAGCTCCTAAAGCACCTATTCGAGGCAAGGGGAAGAAGAGGAAGACTACTGAAGATCTACAAGGATTTCCCCTCCTCCGTCAGCAATTCCTTGACTATGTGAATGAGGTAAGGATCACTGCCCCTGTTGGTTATCCGTTTCGGATATCCTGTTTCTGTATCCTGCATCTTTAAAGATCATCCGGTTCTGGACTTACCTTGTTTCCCTCTTTGCAGAAACTTGCCGAGATCGAGACCTATCTTGGCCATGTTGAGGATCAAGAGAGCCAGATTGCCGACCTTCAACAAATGGGCGTGCTTAAGGATCTCAAGATAGCAGATCTTGAGAGGGAACTCCGGGCCATGAAGGATGAGGCTGCTCAGAGGTTGATCGATATGGATAACGAGAAGCAGGAGATCACCCAAGACGCCAAGGTCTCCGCGGCAATTGCTATGTACAAGATACAACTTCGGATGGCCGAGGAGGCTCAGGATCCTACCTTTGACAAAAGCTCGTGGGACGTTGAAGGTTGGAAGGCAAGGCTGGCAGACCTGGAGGACGAGGATGAGGCTGAGGAGATCCCCATGCTGGAAGGTGGTGATGCTGACAAGGATCAAGGTGGAGCAGCCGGTGGTGATGGAGCAGCAAAGGAGTAGGCTGCATGATTGGGCAATGATGGATATTGTTGACTAGGCCGGAGCCCAATTTTTTTTAGGTTTGGTGGTAGTTTTTGTGGTTGTTGATGGTTTGAGACAATTATGGTTTGTAATCTTCGAACAATAGTCTTTAGGGTTAAGGATCCTGGATCCTTAGAACAATAGGTAGGATTGCAAAAGGTGGAGGGATCCTCTGTTTGGGGGATGAAGCCTTTGTGATCCTGCCGCTTTAATTTTCCTGCACAATGCTAAGACCGCATAGACGATGGACACCCTTTGCCAACCCATGTGGACGGGCCACGTTTTGCTGGTAGAAATGTGGGTTGGCAATTTTGACAACTTTCTTGAAAGGGTTAATGATCCTTTTGTTTAATAATATAACTTTAACTTTCTGGCTTATCTTGTGTTGTTATCCTTTAGTTATCTTCTTATTTCTCAATCTTTTGTAGTATATTTGCTAAGGTGACAAGAGTTAAAAATATGTTTAATAAACTTAGGATATGATCCTAGATCAAATATCCTCATATTGAAAATTCTCAAAGTGTTTTAGTTCAAGGATCATAGGTTCGGTTGTCAAAGTATAAGGGTTGGTTAGGATAAAGAGTATAATCAAAAATAGTCAAGGATCATACCTGAGGATCCACGTTAGGATCCTAACCTTCAATCAAGACAATCATAGATAAGACTTTGATAGTTAATAAGGATTAAGGACCCTTATATGTTTAGACTTCCAAAACCTGAAAAGTGAGATATAACTTGGGACTAAGCCAATGTAAAAGATAAATTAGTAACTGGGGACATGCCCAAAGGATAACTGAGAATGATCCCAGAGGATCACTGGGGACAAGCCCATAGGATAACTGGGGTCAAGCCCAAAGGATAACTGAGAATGATCCCAGAGGATCACTGGGGACAAGCCCATAGGATAACTGGGGACAAGCCCAAAGGATAACCGGGGACAAGCCCAAAGGATCGTATGTAAACTGGAGTATGGCCCTTTCTGGCAACTATCCAAACTTAGTGACATGAAAATGTCAAAACCTTAGCTAACGTGAAAACGTTAGAAACCTTAGGAACGGATGTATGGTACGTCTACCATTATACGTAGGATCCTAAGTATAGCCAGTACGATGAGGTTGTCAGCCCCGAAAGTGGGTACTGGTCCCAAAGACGTGAACTATACCAGGATCATCGTGCGCTGCTGGCGGAAACTGGGGATAATCCCAAGGATAACTGGGGTTGGACCCAAGGATCTGTGGTGCTTTTGGAGATCTTTGACGATTTGCTGAAGATACCTGAACTATCATAACTCAAATAGTTTGTGAGTAGAGGATGAAGGATACATGATCCTTATCCTTAGGCAAAAAGTAAGAAAATGCAATAGTTTTAGGATAAGCATATTACCAGAGTAAGGATCACTGATATCTCCGGGATCCTTCAAGGGTACTTCAATGTAAGGATCACATGCATGAAGGATCATGTTCACATGAAATATTTCTTTAAGTGAACAGCATTCCAGGCTCTTGGTAACAAGTTTCCTTCCATGGTTAGCAACCTGTATGCCCCCTTTCCTGCTTCAGCTTCAATCAAGTAGGGACCTTCCCATTTTGGTGCTAGCTTCCTGTCAGCAGGATTGATAGTATTTTGAAATGCTTTTCTTAACACCATATCTCCGACTTGGAACTTCCTTATCCTGACATTTTTGTTGTAGGTACCAGCCATTCTTTGTTGGTAGCTTGCCATCCTTATTCTAGCTAGATCCCTGATTTCCTCAATAGTATCCAAATCCTGAGCTAGGATTGCAGCATTTTCTTCAGGATCACGAGCAATTGTTCTAGCAGTTGGGATCACCATCTCTGTTGGGATCACTGCTTCTGCCCCAAATACTAAAGAGAAAGGTGTTTGACCAGTGGCATTCTTGGGAGTTGTCCTATCAGCCCATAGCACATAAGGTAACTCCTCTGCCCATTTTCCTTTCTTGGATCCTAGCTTCTTCTTCAGATTGTTGATGATGATCTTGTTGGATGATTCTGCTTGACTATTGGCTTGTGGATGAACTGGTGTTGATGTTACCATCTTGATTCCCCAACTGTCACAAAAGTTAGTGGTTCTGCTTCCAATGAATTGGGAGCCATTATCACATACAATTTCAGAGGGAATGCCAAATCTAGTTATAATGTTTCTTTTAATGAAGGATATGACTTCCTTTTCTCTGACTTGAGCGAAGGCTTCAGCTTCTATCCACTTGGAAAAATAGTCAGTCATGGCAAGCATAAATACTTTTCCACCAGGTGCTTTAGGGAGCTTACCAACTATATCCATTCCCCATCTCATGAATGGCCAAGAGGATGGTATGGGGTGTAGTAATTCAGCTGGTTGGTGAAGGATATTGCTATGCCTTTGGCAAGGATCACATTTCTTAGCATACTCTATAGCATCCCTTTTCATGGTTGGCCAGTAGTATCCTGTTCTAAGGATCCTTGAGAATAATGCCCTGCCCCCAGTGTGGTTTCCACAATCTCCTTCATGGAAGTCCCTCAACACTTCTTCAATTTCAGGATCCTCAATACATCTTAAATATGGTCCTGCAAGGGATCGTTTATATAGCACATTATTCAAGATTGTAAATTGAGATACCTTGATCCTGAAAGCTCTAGGATTTTCTCCCGTCGGAATCTCCCCATGTTGCAAGTATCTCATGATTGGTGAGATCCATGATCCTGAATAAGATTGGGTTTCTTCACTAGGGATCATTGCAGTATCCTCCTCTATTTCCATGGCCACCTGATTTTCAATAGCAGGAGCCAGGATATGGATGATAGGGATACTTATATCTTCTGGAATCTTCAAGGATGATCCTAGGTTGGCCAATGCATCAGCCCCTGTGTTCTCCTCCCTTGGTACCTGTGTCAAGCTGAAAGAAACAAAAGAGAGTGCCAATTCTTTGACTATCTCTAAATATTTGGTTAGTTTTTCACCTTTAACAGCATAGGATCCGTTAAAGTGATTAGTGATCAATAATGAGTCTACATATACTTTAAGATACTTTACCCCCATATCCTTAGCAATTTGTAAGCCAGCAATTAAGGCTTCATATTCAGCCTCATTGTTAGTTGCTCGGAACTCACAGGCTATGGAGTGGGGTATTATGTCCCCCTGTGGCGATTTTAGTAGGATCCCTAGCCCTGTGCCTTTGATATTTGAGGATCCGTCAGTGTGTAGTATCCAAGGATCCTTGGTCTCATCCAGCTGCTGGACCTCCAATTCTGCTTCTTTTTGTAGATCACTACTGAAATCAGCCACAAAGTCAGCTAGTGCTTGAGATTTAATAGCTGTTCTTGGTTCGTATCTTATATCATGGGCACTAAGCTTTACTGCCCACTTAGCCATTCTCCCTGACATATCTGGTTTCCTGAGGACATTCTTAATTGGAAAATTAGTTCTAACAACAATAGTATGGGTTTCAAAATAATGTCTTAACTTAGTCGATGCCATGATTAATGCAAGGATAAGTTTTTCGAGGTGTGAGTACCTGGATTCGGCATCAAGTAGACTTTTACTTACATAGTAGATAGGATATTGTGTACCTTCGTGATCCTTAACAAGGACAGCACTTACAGCGGTTGAGGATACCGCCAGATATAAGGATAACACATCTCCTTTTTCCGGTTTTGCTAATGCTGGTGCTGAGGACATATACTCTTTTAAGGCTTGTAAAGCATTCTCATGCTTCTCAGTCCATTCGAACTTCTTATTCTTCCTTAGGATATCGTAAAATTCTCTGCATTTCTCTGAGGATTTCGATATGAACCTGTTCAAAGCAGCTATCCTGCCTGTCAGTCTTTGAACATCCTTGGCATTGGCAGGTGATTTGATATTTATTAATGCTTTGATTTGTTCCGGGCTTGCTTCAATGCCCCTCTGGGTTACCATGTATCCTAAGAACTTTCCTGCCTTAACACCAAAATGGCATTTTGAAGGATTAAGTTTCATGTTGTAATTATCAAGGATATCGAATGCTTCTTCTAAGTCCCTTAGGTGATCCTCAGCTTTCTTTGACTTGACCACCATATCATCTATGTACACCTCCATAGTTTTTCCAATTTGATCTTTGAACATCATATTTACCAGCCTTTGATATGTTGCACCTGCATTTCTTAGTCCAAAAGGCATGGCAATATAACAATATAAACCGGTTGGGGTCATAAAGGCTGTATCCTCTTGGTCAGATGGTTCCATCTGAATTTGTTGGAATCCAGATGATGCATCCATAAAAGTTAACAGTTCATGCCCCGCTGTTGCATCCACCATGGAGTCAATGTGGGGTAATGGGAAAGGATCCTTGGGACATGCCTTATTCAAATCAGTGAAATCGACACATACCCTCCACTTTCCGTTTTTCTTTTGGACAACAACCACATTGGCTAACCATTTTGGATACTTTACCTCTCTGATCATACCTGCTCGAAGTAGTCTCTCTACTTCTTCTTGGATAATGGCATTCCTTTCTGGTGCAAACTTCCTCCTTTTTTGATGGATTGGTTTGATAGACCTGTCAATGCCAAGTTTGTGAGTAATAATATCCTTAGATATACCTGTCATATCTTCATGTTTCCAAGCAAAGGTAGATTTTCTTCTTTTGAGGAAGGATATCATGTCTTCTTTCATCTTGCCAAGGATCCCTGATCCGATATAGATTTTTGATTCAGGATCACTAGGATCCAAGAGGATTTCATCTACATCTTGTTCCCTTGCCTCCAAGACATTCCTTGGAGGATACTGTAATTGCTATTGCTCCCTTGGCTTCGAGGTTGGCTTCATAGATGAGGTATAACAATCCTTAGCCTCCTGCTGGTCACTATCGATCTTGATTATTCCCCATGGGCTAGGGAGCTTCACACATTGATGGTAGGTAGATGGGACTGCTTTCATATCATGTATCCAAGGCCTGCCAAGGATAACGTTGCAACAAGATAAACAGTCAATAACACAAAATTTTTGGTAATTATGTAATCCTTCCACGTAGATTGGGAGTTTGATGTCCCCCAGAGTTTTCTTCGTTTCCCCACTGAATCCTACAAGCACGGAGGATCTTGGTGTGATGTCTGATTCTGGGATTCCCATCTTCTTCAAGACATCAAGCTGGATAATGTTCACTGAGCTCCCTCCGTCAATAAGGATCCTGCGGACAAAATGGTTAGAGATAAAGAGAGTGATAACTAAACTATCATGGTGAGGATCCTGAATGTTAATGCGATCATCCTCATCAAATGTTATCATCTTCCCTTCTGAGACACTTGAGGTTCTAATAGGCCTTTCTCCATTATCCATTTTTGATTCTTTTGCATGTCTTTTGGCCGCTGAAAAGGATGTACCACAGATGTCTGATCCTCCGGATATAAAGTTGATCACTTGTGCATTTGCCGGAGGTGCTGGAGCTTTTTCGGGGATCCTTTCAGTATCCTGGGTCCTTTGCTTTTTTCTCCCCAATAACTCTTTTAGATGCCCCTTGCTTAGCAGGTATCCGATTTCTTTTCTTAAGGCTATGCAATCTTCAGTTAGATGCCCGAAATCCTCATGGTATGCACACCATTTTGACTTGTCTTTAGTCCCGGATGGTTTATCATTCTTCCTGGGCCACCTAGCTTTTTCACCTAGATTCTGCATTGCAAGGATTAGTTCATGATTATCAACGGAAAAACAATATTCTGAGATTGGAGGATATCCTTCATCATCCTCTTCTTGGTCAACAGCATGCACATTCTTGTTCTCATTTCTATGGTAGGATTTGAACTTGTTGCTCTTGAAGGAGGATCCTTGCTTATCTTGTTTTGAGGATCCTACTTGTCTCTCCTGGATCCTCTTGTCATCCTCTAGCCGGATAAACCTGAGTGCTCGAGTTCTTACTTCATCTAAATTCCTGCATGGTGTCATAACAAGATCATCATAGAATAATGAATCCTTAAGCAGTCCCATTTTGAAGGCTTCAACAGCCGTAGCCATATCCAAGTTGGGAATGTCCAAGGATTCTTTACTAAATTTAGTTATATAATCCCTTAATGATTCATTATGATTTTGAGTTATCCTGTACAAATCACTAGTTAATTTTTCAAATTTTCTGCTACAAGAGAATTGGTTATTGAATAAATTAACTAAATTAGCAAATGAAGTAATAGAGTAGGGGGGAAGACTTAGCAGCCACTTAAGAGCTGATCCAGTTAGAGTGGATCCAAATCCTTTACATAGGCATGCTTCCTTCAACTTTTCTGGGATAGGATTGATTTCCATCCTTTCCCTGTATTGTGCTATATGCTCCTCTGGATCCGTTGTGCCATCATACAGCTTCATGGTAGGGATATGGAACCTTTTGGGTACCTCTGCATCACAAATTGGTGGTGCAAAGCGAGATACCTTGTGGCTTCCATCCGCAATCTCTGGGATAGGCTTGACTACCCCTGGAACACTTGAGATCATATCTTTTAGCTTCTGGAACTCCCTGGCCATAGCATGATTGGTACCTGTATCCTGCATGGATCCATGGTTAGTGGTAGGATAATTGTTTAAAGTGTTACCTCCCATTGGGTTCAAGTTAGGGAATCCATATTGCTGGGATTCTGGAACAACGGAGGGACCAGTGGAAGCAATGGTCTGCATTGGAATGAAGTCCCCTTGATGGACATCTAGACTTCCTGTTTGCAAACTTTTTAGGGATCCTGGCATCTGTAAGGATCCTGGTATCTGGGATGATCCTGGAACGAAGGAGGATCCGTGAACCTGGGATGATCCTGGAACAAAGGAGGATCCTTGGCCCTGGAATGATCCTGGAACAAAGTAGGATCCTTGAAACTGCTGTGCCCCCGGATAAGCTCCCGGATTCATGAAGGATCCCATGTATTGAGGATAGGATCCTATTGGCTGAAAATGTGAATCCGATGTCTGAGTCATTGCTGCCGAGTTGAGACGTGATCCTCTTGACTCCCCTATGATTTGCACGTCGGGGATCCCTGATGGCTGGGAAGTGATCATTGGAGTATCGAAGCTCAAGGATTTGGGCATCAGTGGAGAATGATCCTCTGCCGCTTTCTTTTGTTTTTTGAGATCTCCAATTTCTCTGAGGATCCTTTCGTTAGTTTCATCTTGCCGCTGCATACGATCCTTCATCTGCAAAATTAAAGCAAATACATCACTAGTACTGGGAATAGAAGAATTCATAGCAGAAGAAGATAGAGGTTTAGAGAAAGTGGGAGTTGATCTCTTCTCAGTATTTTTCTGAGATCCTGCCGGTGGAGGAGGCAAGGTGATCTGTGATGAGGTGACTGCAGACATCGCCGTGGACGTGTTCTTCAATGATGAAGCCATGTAACTCTTTGAAATGATTTCGAAAAAAAAGATTTTCTTATGAATGAAGCACCAATTGCCCCACGGTGGGCGCCAAACTGTTTTGGTCAAAAAATCACACAAGGATAATGTAACCAAACTTTATGTAAACGGGGTATGATGCTTGGTTAATTATGAAAGTAAAGGATCACTTCTGTGATAAAAGATGCAAAGACACAATGATTTATACGAGGAAAAAGCCCTTGATCAATGTATGATCTCCGGCATAAAAAACCTCGGGTGATGGCAACTACCGATCACCAAACTTCAATATAAGAACAAAATGGTTACAACTTCGGATGATAATGAGCTGAGTACAAGGATCACTATTGTTTCGAGTGTCTAAGTGTGTGAGAGTTGTGTCGTATGTCGTGTGTGTCGTGTGTGTTCTTCCGAATGAGGAAGAGTGGTATTTATACATGTGTAGGTGACCTATTTTAGGTAGCTAAACTAATATTCAGCTCATTACCCCTTTAGGAATGAGATACAATCTAGCCTAAATAGCCGCCCATAAATCAAGCCTAGTTTCCATATCCTGTGCAACGTCTTTCTTCGATTAAGCTCTTGCCATATTTGTGAAGACGCGTCCCTGGATCATGATGTCTAGAGCATATCCTGCTAGATGTTCCTGCAAAACAATACTATATTGAGCGGAAGTGGCCGTTAGTATGAGGATCACCATAATGTCCCATGATCCTGATCCTGAAGTTCTGCTGAGGATCACTGTCTGCCAAAGAAACAAGGATCACTGGTTAGGATCATGTGTAAGGATCACCTATAATAAAAATCCAGCCCTAACAGTGACAATTTGGAAGTTGATGCTGTTGCTACTACACGAGCAAATAGAGATCATCCAGTTGACATGATACTGGGAGATCCTGCTGCAGGTGTTCAGACAAGAAGAAGCATAGCAGCGAATACTGGTTTATTTGTGTCGATTGAGAAGACTGGGATTGTGAACGAATGCTTGTATAGTTGCTTTATTTCCCAAGAGGAGCCGAAGAACATTCATATGGCTCTTAAAGACAATTCATGGGTTGAAGCTATGCAAGAGGAATTGGCCCAGTTTGCTAAGTTGAAGGTTTGGGAGTTGGTTGATCTTCCTAAAGGTGAAAGAGAGATTGGCACCAAATGGGTATTTAGGTGCAAGAAGGATGAAAGAGGTATAGTCACGCGAAACAAGGCTCGATTGGTGGTCAAAGGTTTCAATCAGCAAGAAGGGATAGATTACAATGAGGTGTTTGCACCAGTGGCGAGGTTGGAGGCAATTCGTTTGTTTCTGGCTTTTGCAACTTTCAAGGGCTTCAAAGTTTACCAACTAGACGTGAAGAGTGCGTTTCTTTACGGGAAAGTCCAAGAAGTGGTGTATGTCTCACAACCAGATGGGTTCGTTGATCCAGATTATCCAGATCGAGTGTACAAACTTGATAAGGCTTTGTATGGGTTACATCAAGCTCCCAGGGCGTGGTACGAGACACTGTCTACACATCTGATAAAGAATGGTTTTGAAAGAGGTCAGATTGACAGTACACTGTTCATCAAGAGGAAGAAGGAAGATTTTCTGCTGGTACAGGTGTACGTGGATGACATCATCTTTGGGTCATCTGATGAAAGCATGTGTAAAGAGTTCGAGCAGGTGATGAAGAGCAAGTTCGAAATGAGTGCTATGGGTGAGCTGTCCTACTTTCTGGGATTACAAGTTGAACAGAAGGCGGATGGGATGTTTATTCATCAAACAAAGTATGTGTATGACATTTTGAGTCGGTTCAAAATGAATGATTGCACTACTTCCAACACACCCATATGTGAAAATCACAATCTTGGCCCAGATCATGAAAGTACTGAAGACGTTGATCCTACTCAATACAGGGCAATGATTGGTTCTCTAATGTACTTGACTGCTTCAAGACCTGACATCATGTTTGCCGTATGCTTGTGTGCCAGATATCAGGCGAATCCTAAAGAGTCACACATGAAAGCAGTGAAGCGCATTACTCGTTACTTGAAGGGGAAACCTAAACTTAGGTTATGGTATCCAGCTGATAGTGATTTGACATTTGTTGCTTACACTGACTCAGACTTTGGAGGATGCAAGTCGAACAGAAAGTCTACAACAGGTGGTTGTCAGTTCTTAGGAGGCAGGATCGTGTCTTGGCAGTGCAAGAAGCAATCCTGTGTGTCTACCTCTACGTGTGAAGCTGAATATATTGCTGCTGGAAGCTGCTGCTCTCAGGTTCTCTGGATTCAACAGCAGATGCGCGATTACGGTTTGGATTTCACTCGTACTCCTATTATGATAGACAATAATGCCACTATTTCAATAACTAATAATCCCGTGAATCACAGTCGCACAAAACATATTGACATACGTCATCATTTTATACGGGATTGTGCTGAAAAGAGACTAATTGAATTACATCGAGTCGACACAGAGGATAACCTGGCAGATCTTTATACTAAAGCATTTGACAGGGCTCGCTTTGAACACTTAGTCGAACTCAACGGGATGAGGAATCCGGAATAACTGGTTTTTCATAAGAATTTTTGTAAATAGTTTACTGCTTTTCTTAAAAAATCAAAAACACAAAAAAAAAAAATTAAAAATCAAAAACATAAAAAAAAAATAGAAAATCAAAAATGAGTTATCACTGTGTGAAAAAGGAGAAATGATAGTACATCAGCAAGTTAGACTGTCACACTGAACTTGAAATTAAATTGCTTAAGTGTGATAGCAGCTTCATCATACGATGTACCAGTAGGCAAAAGCATGAAATAATCAACTTACCAAGGTGATATAAACTTAAATGAACTGAATATGAGTGGGGAACACATCAGTGGTGTATGGTTTAATGACCTTAATTCTTGCGTTGATAGATTGCCAAAATCTGAAGTTTTGGGTCTTTATACTGTTATTTCAACTAGGGATATCTTGGCTGTCTGTCTGTTAGAACTAAAATTGTACATGACCCCAGGAAAAATAGTCACTTGGAATTAGCTCATTTCTATTTGAATGTCTGTATATTTCCCGATACACACAATTTTGATCTGATTCTGAAATCTTCTCTGACAAAAGTCGTGTACCTCCTCTGCTGCATCCAGATATATGCTGACCTGGAGGTGCTAGGCAACGACAGCTTCTGCTGCATCCAGATACATGCTGACCTAGCTGTACGTTGTCGCGCTATAGATCTAATACAGCCGAAAGAGGCCCTCAAGTGCCCAAAAGAAACCCAATAAACCTATATCAAACTGAGAAAATCTCATTTGATTTGTATATTATACCATCTCTACTAAGATCTATTCTTTTCTCTTCTCAACCTAATCCCAGTTAAGATTTCAGAACTCTGGATTGGACTTGTGAAATATGTGGTAGGGAAGATACTTGCATGATAGAGTGTGCTGTTTATATTTCCAGGATTTGATTAATATTTATTTGGGTGTTCATAGTTAAGCAATTAAAACATGATAAAACAGATTTTATGCAGATCTAGACACAGACATGATATCTTAAAGTATGAATTCAGTATACTCACCTACTACGATGAATCTCTGTGCATACCTTGATCGTGGGGGTATATCCTGAAGTGGGACACGCTCGTATTTCAGAAAATAAAATTACCTTAATGTATCATACGGTGAAGGTACTTGAAATGTTCATGCATTTTGTTTAAGTGGACAAACATACTGGTAATCGTCTTGAACTGCTTTTCACGAAAAATTAAATAATATGATTGTGTGAAACAGTTTGATTGTGCTGATATGATCTTCTTACCAGTGATTCTCACAAAAATAGAGTGTTTATTACTTTTGTATTTACTTGCTTTCAGAAAATATAAAAATCCAAAAATAGTGTCATTTTCTGTTTAAAATTCTTAACGTACGGAAAACTGTTATTCTTGGAGGAATTGTTACTGATAGGGGGAGACGGTGTTAGAAATTGAGTAAAAATTTTCAATCAGGCAGGTTCTTGTGTGTTGAACAAAACGTTTTTGCGTGTTGGTGATGAAATTGAAAAAGCTTAATCTGTTATACAGTTTAACTATCTCTTGAAAAATAATAATTTATTTAACTTATGTTGAAAAATTCTTATGGTTTCTCGAGATGTTTGTTTTATAGTATACAGATTGAAGCAGTTTTGTTGCTGAGAAGTTGCTGAGAAGATGAGAGTTTGATTGGCTGCATGGTAGAACCTCCTTTCTATATTGCAGACAAGATTGAAGAGTGTGAAGATTGCTGTGCAAATGCTGAACTGGAGTTTACTCAAACGCTAACGTGTTGAAGATTTGGTGATTGGATGCATCAGCTTAGGGGGAGTCTGTTGCTGACAGAAGCCGTTGAAGCTGAAGCTATCCAAAGACCAAAGACAGTGCGAGACTACATAAAGATTGCAAGAAGACCGAAGACAAAGTTTTGACTCAAGACAAAGTCTTTATGAAGCTATTGTCAAGGGGGAGTTTGTTGGTGCATGTTTGTGACAACAGCTTAGATTTGGTCTTTGGATATCTTGTAATTAGTTAAACGATAAACAGTTAGCGGGTTTAGCTTTGTAATAGTTAGTTGTAATGTTTGGGCTAACTAAACCCAAGGAATTGGATGGGGGCGAATTGGGCCTGTCCAATTCGCAGCCCAGGAGTCTTTAACCTAGCCCACTTGTAAACCTTGTGTTATATAAACAAGGTTAGACATTAGGGTTAAGGTTAATCAGCAAAAACAGTTATTAGAGAGCAAATTCGTGAGAACATTAGGGTTTGGACGAATTTGAGAGAGTGTTAGGGTTTTGGATTGATTGTAATTCCTAGTGATTGATAATCAATAGAAAACCCGGTTTGATTAAATTGCTGTTTCTGTTTCCTACACGTTTTCTGCTACAATCTGATCTAGAGGATTCCGCACTCTAGGTTAGATAGACAATTCTGTGAAAGATCCATACATCAAGGGGACCTACATGATACCTTAAGTAATACCTTTTCACCCACTTCGAAGTGAAAATCCTTACGCCTTGGATCAGCGTAGCTCTTCTGCCTATCGCGGGCAGCCTTGAGACGTTCCCGGATCTGGACAATCTTGTCCGTCGTCTGGAAAACAATCTCTGGTCCCGATAATTGGACCTCTCCTACTTCCGCCCAACAAACAGGCGATCTACATTTCCTACCATATAATGCCTCAAAAGGCGCAGCCTTTATGCTGGTGTGGTAGCTATTATTGTAGGAGAATTCGATCAGGGGTAGGTTCTTATCCCAGTTACCACCTAAATCGATCGCACATGCACGAAGCATGTCTTCTAGCGTTTGGATAGTACGCTCACTTTGACCGTCCGTCTGTGGATGGTAAGCCGTACTAAAGTTTAAACGCGTGCCCAAAGATTGCTGGAAACTCTTCCAGAAGTGAGATGTGTATCTAGTATCCCTGTCGGAGATAATAGACACAGGTATGCCGTGTAAGGCTACAATCTTATCAACATAAAGTTGGGCTAACATATCGGAGCTATACGTCTCCTTGATGGGTAGAAAATGAGCTGATTTAGTCAGCCTATCGACTATGACCCATATTGTATTGTTTCCTTTCCTGGTTTTGGGTAACTTGGTTATGAAGTCCATAGTTACGCATTCCCACTTCCACTCGGGAAGTTCAGGCTGTTGTAGCAAGCCAGACGGCTTTTGGTGCTCGGCTTTGACTTGAGCACAAGTCAAGCACTTTGCTACGTGGGCGGCTACAGACTTTTTCAAGCCTATCCACCAATAATTTGCCTTTAAGTCTTGGTACATTTTATCAGCACCAGGATGAACTGAGTATTTGGAACTATGGGCTTCCTGGAGAACAACATCTCGTAGTCCTCCATAAATCGGAACCCATATACGTCCGTTCAGCCTAAGAATTCCATCCTTGCTAAGAGTCAACTGCTCCTCAGTTACTCCCAGCTTTTCATTAGGATAATTAGCTTCCAACACAGCCTCACGCTGCGCAGCTAATATCCTTTCCATCAAATTATTCTTAACCTCAATGCTCTTGGCATTGATTCGAATGGGTTTTACCCTTTCCTTCCTGCTCAAGGCATCGGCGACCACATTCGCCTTGCCGGGATGGTACCTGATTTCACAGTCATAATCATTCAGGGTTTCCATCCAACGGCGCTGTCTCATGTTCAACTCCTTCTGGTTGAACAGGTGCTGGAGGCTTTTGTGATCAGAATAAATCACAAATTTAATACCATAAAGGTAATGTCTCCATAACTTTAGTGCAAATACAACGGCACCCAACTCCAAATCATGGGTGGTGTAATTCTTTTCATGCACCTTTAATTGCCTTGAAGCATAGGCAATCACCTTGCCCTTCTGCATAAGCACACACCCCATGCCTGTGTGTGATGCATCGCAGTAAACTACGAATTCATCTGTACCCTCAGGTAAGGTTAACACAGGTGCGTTGCTTAGCTTCTGCTTCAGTATTTCAAAGGACTCTTGCTGCTTTGGGCCCCAAATGTACTTTTCTTTCTTCTTAGTCAAAGAAGTCAAGGGTGCAGCAATCCTTGAAAAGTTCTCAATAAACCTTCGGTAGTATCCTGCCAAACCCAGGAAACTACGAATTTCGGTAGGCGTCTTTGGCTCTTGCCAGTTCATGACTGCCTCTACCTTAGCGGGATCCACTTGGATACCACGCTCGCTCACAACGTGTCCTAAAAACTGAACCTCTCGTAGCCAGAATTCACATTTCGAGAATTTGGCGTAGAGTTTCTCACGCTGTAGTAATTCGAGAATGCAACGGAGGTGCTTCTCGTGGTCAGCTTGATTCTTGGAATATATAAGGATATCGTCGATGAAGACTATGACGAATTTGTCCAAGTATGGCTTGCAAACGCGATTCATGAGGTCCATGAACGCAGCCGGTGCATTTGTGAGCCCAAAAGGCATCACTAGGAACTCGTAATGACCATAGCGAGTCCTAAATGTTGTCTTATGTACATCTTCATCTCTGACCCTTAGTTGATGATAACCCGACCTTAAGTCGATCTTTGAGAAGTAGCTCGCTCCTTGCAGCTGATCGAATAGATCATCGATCCTTGGTAAAGGATATCTATTCTTTATGGTAACTTTATTCAGTTCTCTATAGTCGATGCACAACCGCATCGATCCGTCCTTCTTCTTTACAAATAGGACAGGAGCTCCCCAGGGAGATGAACTAGGTCTGATAAAACCTTTCGCCAGCAGTTCATCCAACTGGGTCCTCAGTTCTTTCATTTCCGTCGGAGCTAATCTGTAAGGTGCTCTTGCTATCGGAGCTGCTCCAGGAATGATGTCAATTCTGAACTCCACTTGTCTATCTGGTGGCAAACCAGGTAGTTCTTCAGGAAAAACCTCGGGGTATTCAGAAATGACAGGAAGATCCTCGATCTTCGGCTTTGGTTCTTCAATTATTACCTGAGCCATGTAAATTACACAGCCTCTGTTTAAACATCTTGAAGCTTTCAGCATAGATACGTCTTCGGGCAACCCGTAATGCGTATCCCCTCGAATGGTAAGAGATTCACCACTCGGAGTCTTTAAAACTATTTGTCTTTTGCCGCAAATGATTTGGGCCTGATTACGAGATAACCAGTCCATGCCTAGCACAATGTCAAAACCCGCTAATTTGAAAGGAAGTAGAGATAAAGGAAAAGAATGGTTCCTAATGGACATTTCACATCCTTCTAGAACAGTAGAGACGGTTTCTATCGTGCCGTCAGCTAACTCTACTTCGTATTTCATATCAAGGGTTTTGATAGGCATATTTAGTAGTTGGCAAAATTTCTGGTCTACAAAGGACTTATCAGCGCCAGAATCGAATAGTACTCTTGCAAATATATTATTTACGAGGAAAGTACCTGTAAGCACATTGTCGTCCTTAACCGCTTCCTTTGCATCCATGCGAAAAACTCTCGCATTTGACTTCTTAGTCTCTTCTGCCTTCTTGGCATACTTCGGGCAATTACTCTTTATGTGCCCCTTTTCGTTACAACCATAGCAGGTTGCATCCTTTATCTTTTTGCACTCCACGGTCTTGTGATCCTTGGACTTGCATAGCCCACAGGACGGAGTCTTTTGTTGCGACTGTGAACCAGACGCAAACCTACACTTCCCGGAGTGAGGTTTCTTGCAGACCTTGCAGTGAGGTCTTCCATCAGCTTGCCCCTCTTTCTTTGCCTCCGACCCTCTCTTGCCCTCACCGTTTCCACGGTGCTTTTTCCCAGACTTTCGTGAGGTATCATCCTCACGTTTTCCCTTTTCAGCCTCCTTGCTCCTTTGTGCCCTCAGACGGACAGCATCAAGTGTAAGAGACAAGGAGACGTCAGTAACTGACCTGAAGGTCGTCGGCCTAGAGGCCTTCACACTGGCCTTAATAGCCGGTTCTAAGCCCCCAATGAAACGGGCAATCCTTCTAGGTTCTGGTGTCACAAGGTATGGCACCAGGCGTGACATAGTGTTAAAACTTGTCAGATATGCTTGACAATCCAGGTTTGTCATCACTAGTGAGACAAAATCTGCCTCAATCTTCTCGACCTCGTGCTGAGGGCAGTAGTTTTCTTTTATGAGGGCAATAAACTCCCCCCATGACATTTTGTATAAGGCAGACTTACCTGAAGCCTGCACCAGAGCTCTCCACCACGCCAGGGCCTCGCCCTTGAATGACTGGGACACAAACTTAACCACGTCCCTCTCTGCACACCCGCTGATGTCCACTATCGTGTCCATCTCGTCTAGCCAGGTGATACAGTCAACCGCACCTTTCTCCCCTGTAAATTCACGGGGCTTACATGATACAAAGTATTTGTAGGTGCAACCCTTAGCACTGGACGCATCAGTATATTCTCTATCGCGATGAACGCTGTGCTCGGTAGACGAATGTTTGTCGTCATCTTTCTTGGGTTCAGAGGGTGGTTTGGAGTGTGTCTTTGGTTTAGAGGGTGGTTTTGACACAGTTCTGCCTTGAGACTCAGTATGTTGACGATCAATAGCTGCCTGAACAGCATTGTCAATCAGAGCCTTCAGTTGTGCGCCTGTCAAATGCACTGACGCATTGTCATAGTCATCTTCATTTGTGTGGCTGTTCTCTCCATTGGGATCCGCCATTGTAACTTGATTCTGTTACAGAAGATAACAAAATTTTATTTAGAAGATTATTATATAATTGTCTTTTATGACAATTCGTCAACCATGGTACAGAGACCATATTTGGTTAACTTTTTATTTCATTATATATTAGGATCTGAATATCTCCTATTTCAACTATATAAATAGTATTGGCGGCATAAAGCCTAATCATGATGATGTTTTATAATATTAGCCGAGATTTCATAGAATCAAAGGCATAGAGATTCGAATCGTAGTTCTTTTATCTTTTTCTGACAGAGAGTCATAGACTACCACTGCCTTTTGTCTTTATAGGACAATTATTACGGCCCATAGGCACTACACCTCTAATGGATGTTTTAGTATGGTTGGCCCGTAGGCACTACATCTCAAACAGATGTGTTTAATAAGGTTGGCCCGTAGGCACTGCATCACTAACGGATGTTTTAATAATATTGGCCCGTAGGCACTACATCACTAATGGATGTTTTAATAATACTGGCCCGTAGGCACTGCATCACTAATGGATGTCTTTATAATATTGGCCCGTAGGCATTGCATCACTAATGGATGTCTTTATAATATTGGCCCGTAGGCACTACATCACTAATGGATGTTTTTATAATATTGGCCCGTAGGCATTGCATCACTAATGGATGTCTTTATAATATTGGCCCGTAGGCATTGCATCACTAATGGATGTCTTTATAATATTGGCCCGTAGGCACTACATCACTAATGGATGTTTTTATAATATTGATCACCTTCATTGGTGATTTAACCCACGATTTATAAATCATTTAGTTGGGTTTGAAATCCTTAAGGGATTTATTGTATAAGAATGACGTGCGTGATTTTAACGAATCACATCTGCCATGAATGTTAACATGCGTACAGAGGTTAACAGGGAATCAGAATCTTTTCAATTAGGTCGTACCATCTTGGCTGGATCTTAAAAGACACCAAGCTAGGTTTTACCTTTTAAGATTCTTTATTTAGGCAGATCAATATAAAAGGAATGGTTTTGATTTATTTTATACATATTAAAACAAAACTCATAACATACATTCCATAATCTCAATTACAATTACATATTGCCCTAAACGGGTCTTTCAAATAGTACATACCTCCATAGAGGTGTAAAATAAGTGACAAGTCCACGTAGGGACTAATACAAGATAGATGTCCATGCAAGGACTAAAGATAAGTCCGCGTAGGGACTGAAATACGATAAGTTGTCCACATAGGGACTTATTTTTAAATTAGCAATTACATTCGTACAACTATTAAGGGCTAATGGTCACGTTTCTTCTTTTTGCCCTTTAGTAGATTCGCCAAGCCTTTGAGAAATCCTCGGTGGCTTTTCTTTTCTTCCTCGAACTCTCTCTCCACACGATCTAGTCGATGGAGTATTTCTTCCTGTTCAGGAGGAGAGAAACGTGGTTGTGGCGCTTGATGCGGAACTGGAGGTCTGGGAGGTATTGGATACCCATGAGCTGAGTAATCCGGTGGTCCCATGTTTCCATGTGCTCCGTCAGGGTAGCGCGCATTATATCTTGCCGACACCACATAGGGGTCGCGCTCATAGCCGTAGTTGTATTGTTCTTGTGATGGTTCGAACGGGTTGTAAGCCGTCGGACCCGTGTAAGCTGGTATGGGTTGGTCATACCCAAATGGTGGCGAATTTCGTGCAGCTGGTGCGGAGTTCGCCTCCTGTATGGGACTTGAAGGTCCTTCCTCTTGTAGCGGCGGATAGTGGCTACTACTAGAATGTCGAGGAGTGCTGAAGTGGATACCCCCTCCTCCTCGTGTAGACATACGAGCATTTGTCCTCCTACGCCTCGGCGGATCAGGTATTACTGGTTGCGCCGGTGGCGGAGGTGGTGGCGTAACTGCCTCAAAGCGTGAATCCTCAGAGGGATCCTGTAGATGTCTCGGTTGTTGAGATGTCTGTCGAGATGGTGTGTAATACCATTCATGTCGGTCAAACATCGCTTGGAAACTGTCAGGTCCTTGATAGGGCGTTCCATGGAAGGATGACCCATCAGAAACTTCTATCGGATGCGTGGGCGTACCACGAGCTGGTTCAGTAGGATCCTCATCCTCCTCCATGGGATCTTCAGAAAAATGGTCTTGTGGCCCTAGTGGAACAAAACCTGAAGGTTCCTGTATGTAGTCAGCCGGATTAAACTGACCTATGTAGTATGGAGTAGGGTCGTCATAATTCCGGTGCGAAACAGAACGTTGTAGAGGTATGAAGGAAGGTTGTGGGTTATTGGGATCATTTTCAGAATCTGGCCCAAAGGAGTGCCGGTAGGATGGCGTCGAGCTGTGCGAAGTGGAATGCCTCGCGGGTTCGTAAAGATCTCTTCGTCGTTGTGGCTCTTCGCTCCTTGTCATCGAAGGATGTCTTGTACCAGATGGTCCAGCCTCGTTATCGTGATGTGTCACGATTTCTCCTCGGCCTCTTCGTCCCCTTCCTCTTCCTCGGAATATAACAGGTGGCATTTTCCTGCTCCAAAACTTATTTAAAATCAAATCGTAAATAAAGACAAAAAGGAGTAAAAATCCGAATTTGTCCTAAGTTCTTGTCTAGACTCAAGTATGTGCAATTGTGTTATTGAGATTAAACACATTAGGATAGTGTTTAATTCACTCAATGTTGGCTCTGATACCAACCTGTCACACCCCTATTTCCACGTGTCTCACCGGTGGGCCCGGTGGGGGATTACCGTGACGATGTTGGCAACAATATAGTCAAACCACACAATTATATAATGCACAGCGGAAGCATAAGATAAATATATAAACTCAACCTCTGGTTGTAATATCAAATGTATTACAGAAGTTGATTATATCCACAGTGGATCGTAAATAAACATAAAGCATTGTTCCATCAGATACTGCAATCAAGCTTGCGAGACTTATCACGACGCTAGGGAGCTAATACCAGCCAATTTACGTTTAGGTACCTGCACTTAATCTTTTTGGGGAAAATACGTCAGTTTACACTGGTAAATACATTCAACTGACACATTTGAAAATGTTTATTAAAATTGATTTGAATGCACAAGGCACAAACTCTTTTATAACTTGGGAAAATTCATAATGATCTTGTGAACGTTTTACATGTTCTTTTATGCGTTCAGTAGCCCGGGTCGTGCCGGGTTAAAGATTTATAGACACACCACGTTTGCGTAAAACCGTAGTATAAAAACCAACGGCTACGTCTTTTAATTTTAATGTCGACACTTTATACCGGGTGTACGCCTACACCGGGATGTCGATGGTCGTGGCCATTTCGTAAAATGATGCCAAGGATATCCGGGACAACGGTCATTAAACCCCCCAAAGGCTTATAAGCAACAAAACTGTTTAAATGAGCCGATCATATTTAATCAATTAACCACCTAAGCGATGGAATTATATAATGCTCAATCAAGCGGTATTAATATACCGTAACCCAAGCCCATATAGGGGAAATAAGTTAAAGTATTTACCTTTGCAAGTATAAATCCTTAATTTAGATCAAGTCACCGATAGCTTTTACTGGGGCTCCTAATCTGGAACGAAGGTTTTAATTAACCTCTTAGAATCCTAACGGTCCTTATATTAGCCGTAGCTTAAACCGGTTGATTCCGATACATAGATATGGTTTATTCGCACGAAAAGGCGAAAACCGAGAATGGAGTATGATTTGGACCCAACAAGTTCAGTGACTTGTTTTATATGGGTTTATAGTTCATACTCTGGATTTTGGGGTTCAAATAATATAATTTGACCCATGTCGGCTATTGCACGAAAACTAGTTCCATGAGCCGTACCGTGTGCGCAAATAGGCGAAACGGTTAACCATAAGTGTCCTACGCTTATTTCCTAAGTCAATATGCCTTAAAAGTATTTTGGTATCAGTAGGATACCTTCCGTAATGCCCGTAACGAGTTTAAGTTTATATTATGCCCCGTAGGGGCTTTTCGGTCATTTTAAAGACTTTAAAAGGGCTTTTCGAGTTCTACAGGAAATCTGAGTTTCCCGAACAGCTTATAAAGCTTAAAATACTTTATTTATTATTTAAAACCAGTGGCAACTGGAATCGGGTCAAAAGACCTTGTAGAACTCCCGTTTTGGCCAAAAAGGGCGTATTCGGTATTTACCGAACCATAGCCATAACCGCAGGTTATGAGCAAGGTAAAAATTATTAAAAATCTTTAAAATTCCCAAAATATTATTTTACCACAGTGGGTAAAAGTTTTGGTGACGAAAACTTGGGTTAGATGGGCGTTATGCTAATCGCGCCGTTAATTACAAAACTTTCTTAAAAGTGCGCTTTTTAGCATAACTCTCATTCTAGACCTCGGATTGACGTGAAATTTTAAGGACATGCTTATAATTTAATAAGCAAGGTTTTGGTCCATTCACGTGTCCGAAATACTCGTTTTAATTTTAAAAGGCCGTTACGGTCAATTTTTAGGCGAATGACGGAATTGCGCAAAAGACTCGGATAACTCATGAACCGACCACTGAGGTTTATACCAACATGTGACCTGGTCCTAAGAGAGTCCTAAGGTATATTTATACCTCACTAAAACGAGTCAGAACTGAAGTCAAAGCAAAAGTCAAACTTTTGCGACATTCGGCTCCGAACCGGTTCAATATAGTAAATGATCGATTCAAACGAGCGCAACCAGGTTTATATACTTATTATCATGTTTTATGATTGTCAAAACAGGTTCCATAACATATACATTACAGATTATGCATAATTCGCTAAAATAGCTTTCTGTTGACTTTTTAACCGCACGTTTGACTCGACATTTGACATAGTTAGAGTGGTGATCATGGGGAACCCTTTTAGAGGTTTATTACCCACATAAATACCAACTCATAACCACTTTTGATTCGTCATAAGACTGAACCATCACTGAGTTATTTAAATGTCAAACCGTATTTACGACGGTTCGGTTTTTAGCTAAATACTAAGCAAATGTGGAACCACAAAGGGTTAGATCACTTACAGAGGTTGTGTTCTTGCTTATGGAGCAGAGATGAGGACTTGAGAGCACTTAGAATGATCAAGGATGTGAGTTTGAGTTGTGTGAATTGTTATGAGCTTAAGGCATGCTATTTATAGCCAATGCCAAGCAAACATGATCATTACAACACTTACAATCAGACCAGAGGTGATGGTAGGTGTCCCCTAAGTGTTATGGGTTGAGCATAGGGTGCCCATGCCCCATTTGTTGGTTATTGATCGTTCAAGGCTCCAAAAGTCAAGAAAACATCAACATTCTGCATCTGGGCACTTTACGCGGCCCGCATGGGAGTTCCCATGCACTATAACGCGGGTCGCCTGAGTTTAATAAATCAGATGCGTAATTGAGGTGGCTCGCGGCCCGCCTCAACTTAAACATATCCTTCACGCGGGTCGCGAGAGGTTAAGATTTCAGAATTTTTAAAATCTTTTGTTATGATTACAGAATCTGGCCATTAATAACGAAATCTTTCGTAATGATTTACCTGACCTTTCGGGTTTGAAGGGGTAACTTTGCGGTTTGGCCCTCGGTTATTTACCGATAGGGGCCTCGTGTTATTTACCCGCATTATTAAGTCCCCGGTTTATGTATTAATTATATTGGAAAGCCTTAACTTTCACTGTTGACGCTTTTAACCCTTCTTCTACGAATTCGATCGTAACTTTCTCGTTTCATATCGAAACTTCGCGAAATTCATATATATTATTTTAGTGAGTGTATAATACCGTTACAAAGTCTTTGGAACGTTAAAGGGTCACTCAGAGGTATTATTAAACATGTTGACACAGTTAACCCCTGTAGTTTGTAATCTCTCACTTTCTTTCGCGTTTTGTTTTTGTACGATCTATAATTTATTCGTTTGAAGGTTTAAGCGTTATTTAGGGATACTATACAGTATATTTACCCTTGTTGACATTTATAACCCTCGAATTTATATACTTTCAAGGTTTGTCAAAATTAGTCCTTTATTTATTATAGATGCCACGTGTGAACAAATGACACGTGTTAACACATCATTGGACACAAAAATTCGAGGTGTTACATCACTTCAATGTGAAATATGCAAAGACACAATGATTTATACGAGGAAAAAGCCCTTGATCAATGTATGATCTCCGGCATAAAAAACCTCGGGTGATGGCAACTACCGATCACCAAACTTCAATATAAGAAAAATAGTTACAACTTTGGATGACAATGAGCTGAGTACAAGGATCACTATAGTTTCGAGTGTCCAAGCGTGTGAGAGTTGTGTTGTGTCTTCTTCCGAATGAGGAAGAGTGTTATATATACAAGTGTAGGAGACCTATTTTAGGTAAAAAGACTAATAATCAGCTCATTACCCCTTTAGAAATAAAAGTAAATCTAGCATAAATTATCACCCTTAAATCATGCCAAGTTTCCATATCCTTCACAACGTCCATCTCCGATTAAGCACATGCTATAGTTGTAAAGACGTGTCCTTTAATTGTGATGCTAAGAGCGGATCCTGCTAGTCATTCCTGCAAAACAACATTAAATTCAACGAAAGCAACTGTTAGCATGAGGATCCTATGATGGTCCGTGATCCTGATCCTGGAACTCTGCTGAGGATCACTATCTGCCAAAGAAACAAGGATCATTGGTTAGGATCACATGTGAGGATCATGTATTGTAAAAATCCAGCCCTAACAGCTTCCATCTGCAATCTCTGGGATAGGCTTGACTACCCCTGGGACACTTGAGATCATTTCTTTTAGCTTCTGCAGCTCCCTGGCCATAGCATGATTGATACATGTATCCTGCATGAATCCATGGTTAGTGGTAAGATAATTATTTAAAGTGTTACCTCCCATTGAGTTCAAGTTAGGAACATTGGGTGTGAATCCATATTGCTGGGATTCTGGGATAACGGAGGGACCAGTGGAAGCAATGGTCTGCATTGGAATGAAGTCCCCTTGATGGACATCTAGACTTCCTGTTTGCAAACTTTTTAGGGATCCTGGCATCTGGAAGGATCCTGGTATCTGGGACGATCCTGGAACGAAGAAGGATCCTTGAACCTGGGATGATCCTGGAACAAAGGAGGATCCTTGACCCTGGGATGATCCTGGAACAAAGTAGGATCCTTGAAACTGCTGTGCTCCCGGATAGGTTCCTGAATTCATGAAGGATCCCATATGCTGGGGATAGGATCCTGCCGGCTGAAAGTGTGAGCCTGATGCCTGAGTCATTGCTGCCGATCCGAGGTGCAATCCTCTTGATTCTCCCATAATTTGCACGTCTGGGACTCCCGATGGCTGAGAAGTGATCATTGGAGTATCAAAGCTCAGGGATTTGGGCATCAGTGGGGAATGATCCTCTGCCGCTATCTTTTGCCTTTTGAGGTCTCCAATTTCCCTGAGGATCCTGTCATTAGTTTCATCCTGCCGCTGCATACGATCCTTCATCGGCAAAATTAAAGCAAACACATCACTAGTACTTGGAACAGAAGAATTCATGGCAGAAGAAGATGGAGGTTTAGAGAAGGTAGGATTTGGTCTCTTCTCAACATTTTTCTGGGATCCTGCCGGAGGTGAAGGCAGAGTGTTCTGGGACGAGGTGACTGCAAACATTGCCGTGGACGTATTCTTCAATGATGAAGCCATGTAACTCTTTGAAATGATTTCGAACAAAAGGTTTTCTTATGAATGAAGCACCAATTGCCCCACGGTGGGCGCCAAACTGTTTTGGTTAAAAATCACACAAGGATAATGCAACCAAACTCTATGTAGACGGGGTATGATGCTTGGTTTATTGAAAAAGTAAAGGATCACTTCAGTATGAAATATGCAAAGACACAATGATTTATACGAGGAAAAAGCCCTTGATCAATGTATGATCTCCGGCATAAAAAACCTCGGGTGATGGCAACTACCGATCACCAAACTTCAATATAAGAAAAATGGTTACAACTTCGGATGATAATGAGCTGAGTACAAGGATCACTATAGTTTTGAGTGTCTAAGCGTGTGAGAATTGTGTTGTGTGTCTTCCGAATGGGGAAGAGTGTTATATATACAAGTGTAGGTGGCCTATTTTAAGTAAAATGACTAATAATCAGCTCATTACCCCTTTAGAAATAAAAGTAAATCTAGCCTAAATTATCGCCCTTAAATCATGCCAAGTTTCCATATCCTTCACAACGTTCATCTCTGATTATGCATATGCCAAAGTTGTAAAGACGCGTCCCTTGATTGTGATGCTAAGAGCGGATCCTGCTAGACATTCCTGCAAAATGACATTAAGTTCAATGAAAGCAACTGTTAGCATGAGGATCCTATGATGGTCCGTGATCCTGATCCTGGAACTCTGCTGAGGATCACTATCTGCCAAAGAAATAAGGATCACTGGTTAGGATCACATGTAAGGATCATGTATTATAAAAATCCAGCCCTAACAACTATCATGATGAGGATCCTGGATGTTAATTCTATCATCCTCATCAAAGGTTATGATTTTTCCTTCCGAGACACTCGATGTTCGAATAGGTCTTTCTCCGTTATCCATTTTAGCTTCCTTTGCATGCCTTTTAGCTGCTGAGAAGGATGTACCACAGATGTCTGGTCCTCCAGATATAAAGTTGATCACTTGTGCATCTACTGGAGGAGCTGGAGCTTTCTCAGGGATCCTTTCAGGATCCTGAGTCCTTTGCTTTTTTCTTCCCAGCAATTCTTTCAAATGCCCCTTGCTCAGCAGATATCCAATTTCCTTTCGTAATGAATGCATTCCTCTGTCAAATGCCCAAAATCTTCATGGTATGCACACCACTTTGATTTAGTTGCGGCTGTTTTGTCATTTTTTCTGGGCCATCTGGCCTTTTCTCCTAGATTCTGCATTGCAAGGATTAGTTCATGATTATCAACGGAAAAACAGTATTCAGAAATTGGAGGATAATCTTCATCATCCTCTTCTTGGTCTACAGCATGCACATTCTGATTGTCAGTTCTGTTATAGGATTTGAATTTGTTGCTTTTGAAAGAGGATCCTTGCTTTTCTTGTTTTGAGGATCCTACTTGTTAGGGCTGGATTTTTATGACATATGATCCTTACATGTGATCCTAACCAGTGATCCTTATTTCTTTGGCAGATAGTGATCCTCAGAAGAGTTCCAGGATCAGGATCACGGACCATCATAGGGATCCTCATGCTAACAGTTGTTTTCATTGGATTTAATGTTATCTTGCAGGAATGTCTAGCAGGATCCGCTCTTAGCAACGTAATCAAGGGACTCGTCTTTACAACTTTGGCATATGCTTAATCAGAGATGAACGTTGTAGAGGATATGGAAACTTAGCATGATTTAAGGGCGATAATTTAGGCTAGATTTACTTTTATTCCTAAAGGGGTAATGAGCTGATAGTTAGTCTATTTACCTAAAATAGGGCCACTCACACTTGTATATATAGCACTCTTCCACATTCGGAAGACACACAACACATTCCTCACACTCTTAGACACAATACTATAGTGATCCTTGTACTCAGCTCGTTACCATCCGAAGTTGTAATCATTATTTGTTATATTGAAGTTTGGTGATCGGTAGTTGCCATCACCCGAGGTTTTTTATGCCGGAGATCATTCATTGATTGAGGGCTTTTTCCTCGTATAAATCCTTGTGTCACTTGCATATTTCATACTAAAGTGATCCTTTACTTTTTCATTAAACCAAGCATCATTCCCCGTTTACATAGAGTTTGGTTGCATTATCCTTGTGTGATTTTTTGACCAAAACAGTTTGGCGCCCACCGTGGGGCAATTGGTGCTTCATTCATAAAAAGTTTTTCTGTTGGTGACCATTCCGGAGTGTTGCATGGCTTCGTCGTTGAAGAATACTTCCACAGCGATGTCGGTAGTCAATTCATCTACTGGCATTCCACCTTTGCCTCCACCACCAGCCGGATCTCAGAAAAATGCTGAGAAGAGACCAACTACTATCTCCTCTAAACCATCATCTTCTGCTCTAACTTCTTCTGTTCCCAGTACTAGTGATATATTTACTTTGATTTTGCAGATGAGGGATCGTATGCAGCAGCAGGATGAAACTAATGACAGGATCCTCAGGGAAATCGGAGATCTCAAAAGGCAAAAGAAAACGGCAGAGGATCATTCCCCACTGATGCCCAAATCTTTAAATTTTGATACTCCAATGATTACTTCTCAGCCATCAGAGGTCCCAGACATTCAATATATGGGTGGATCAAGAGGAGTGCATTGCGGCCCAGCAACAATGACTCAGGCATCAGGATCATATTTCCAACCGGCAGGATCCTATACTCAACATATGGGATCCTTCATGAGCTTAGGATCCTCCTTTGTTCCAGGGTCATCCCAGGTTCAAGGATCCTCCTTTGTTCCAGGATCATCCCAGGTTCTAGGATCCCTTCAGATGCCAGGATCCTTGTAGAATTTGCAAACAGGAAGTCTAGATGTCCATCAAGGAGATTTCATTCCAATGCAGACCGTTGCTTCCACTGGTCCCTCCGTCATCCCAGAATCCCAGCAATATGGATTCACATCCGGTGTTCCTAACTTGAACCCAATGGGAGGTAACGCCTTAAATAATTATCTTACCGCTAACCATGGATTCGTGCAGGATACGGGTATCAACCATGCTATGGCCAGAGAACTGCAGAAGCTGAAGGATATGATCTCAAGTGTTCCAGGGGTAGTCAAGCCTATCCCGGAGATTGCAGATGGAAGCCATAAGGTATCTCGTTTTGCACCACCAATTTGTGATGCAGAGGTACCCAAAAGGTTCCATATCCCTACTATGAAGCTGTATGATGGTACAACGGATCCTGAGGAGCACATAGCACAATACAGGGAGAGGATGGAGATCAATCCAATCCCAGAAAAGTTAAAGGAAGCATGCCTATGTAAAGGATTTGGATCCACTCTTACTGGATCAGCTCTTAAATGGCTGCTAAGTCTTCCCCCTTACTCTATTACTTCATTTGCTAATTTAGTTAATTTATTCAATAATCAATTCTCTTGTAGCAGAAAGTTTGAAAGATTGACTAGTGATTTATATAGGGTAACTCAGGGTCATAATGAATCATTAAGGGATTACATAACGAAGTTTAGTAAAGAATCCTTGGATATTCCTAACTTGGATATGGCCACAGCTGTTGAGGCCTTCAAGATGGGATTGCTTAAGGATTCATTGTTTTATGATGATCTTGTTATGACACCATGCAGGAACCTAGATGAAGTAAGAACTCGGGCACTCAGGTTCATCCGGCTAGAGGATGACAAGAGGATCCAGGAGAGACAAGCAGGATCCTCAAAGCAAGAAAATCAAGGATCCTCTTTCAAAAGCAACAAATTCAAATCCTACCATAGAAATGACAGCCAGAACGTGCATGCTGTTGACCAAGAAGAGGATGATGAGGATTATCCTCCGATTTCTGAATATTGTTTTTCCGTTGATAATCATGCACTAATCCTTGCAATGCAGAATCTAGGAGAAAAAGCCAGATGGCCTAGAAAAAACGACAAGCCAACTGGAATTAAAGACAAATCGAAGTGGTGTGCATACCACGAGGATTTCGGGCATTTAGCTGAAGAATGCATCGCATTAAGAAAGGAAATTGGATAACTGCTAAGCAAGGGGCATCTAAAAGAGTTGTTGGGAAGAAAAAAGCAAAGGACTCAGGATCCTGAGAGGATCCCTGAGAAAGCTCCAGCTCCTCCGGTAGATGCACAAGTAATCAACTTTATTTCTGGAGGATCAGACATATGTGGTACATCCTTCTCGGTAGCTAAAAGGCATGCAAAGGAAGCTAAAATGGATAACGGAGAAAGACCTATTCGAACATCAAGTGTCTCGGAAGGAAAAGTTATAACCTTTGATGAGGATGATAGAATTAACATCCAGAATCCTCATCATGATAGTCTAGTCATCACTCTCTTTATCTCTAACCATTTTGTCCGCAGGATCCTTATCGACGGAGGAAGCTCAGTAAACATTATCCAGCTTGATGTTCTGAAGAAGATGGGTATTCCAGAATCAGACATCACACCAAGATCCTCTGTGCTTGTGGGATTCAGTGGAGAAACTAAGAAAACCCTGGGGGACATCAAACTCCCAATCTACGTGGAAGGATTACATAATTATCAAAAATTTTGTGTTATTGACTGTTTATCTTGTTGTAATGTTATCCTTGGCAGGCCCTGGATACATGATATGAAAGCAGTCCCATCCACCTACCATCAATGTGTGAAACTCCCTAGCCCATGGGGAATAATCAAGATCGACAGTGATCAGCAGGAGGCTAAGGATTGTTATACCTCATCCATGAAACCAACCTCGAAGCCAAGGGAGCAATAGCAATTACAGTATCCTCCAAGGAATGTCTTGGAGGCAAGGGAACAGGATGTGGACGAAATCCTTTTGGATCCTAATGATCCTGAATCAAAAATCTATATCGGATCAGGGATCCTTAGCAAGATGAAAGAAGACATGATATCCTTCCTCAAAAGAAGAAAATCTACCTTTGCATGGAAACACGAAGATATGACAGGTATATCTAAGGATATTATCACTCATAAACTTGGCATTGACAGGTCAATCAAACCAATCCATCAAAAAAGGAGGAAGTTTGCACCAGAAAGGAATGCCCTTATCCAGGAAGAAGTAGAAAGACTACTTCGAGCAGGTATGATCAGAGAGGTAAAATATCCAAAATGGTTAGCCAATGTGGTTGTTGTCCAAAAGAAAAACGGAAAGTGGAGGGTATGTGTCGATTTCACTGATCTGAATAAGGCATGTCCCAAGGATCCTTTCCCATTACCCCACATTGACTCCATGGTGGATGCAACGGCGGGTCATGAACTGTTAACCTTTATGGATGCATCATCTGGATTCCAACAAATTCAGATGGAACCATCTGACCAGGAGGATACGGCTTTTATGACCCCAACCGGTTTATATTGTTATATTGCTATGCCCTTTGGATTAAGAAATGCAGGTGCAACATATCAAAGGCTGGTGAACATGATGTTCAAATATCAAATTGGACAAACTATGGAAGTATACATAGACGATATGGTTGTGAAATCCAAGAAGGCTGAGGATCACCTAAGGGACTTGGAGGAAGCGTTTGATATCCTTTATAATTATAACATGAAGCTTAATCCTTCAAAATGTAACTTTGGTGTTAAAGCAGGTAAATTTCTAGGATATATGGTAACTCAGAGGGGCATTGAAGCAAGCCCGGAACAAATTAAAGCATTGGTGAATATCAAATCCCCTGCCAACGCTAAGGATGTGCAAAGACTAACAGGCAGGATGGCAGCTCTAAATAGGTTCATATCCAAATCCTCAGAAAGATGTAAAGAATTCTATGATATCCTAAGAAAGAACAAGAAATTTGAGTGGACTGAAAAACATGAGAATGCTTTACAAGCCCTCAAAGAATACATGTCCTCAGCTCCAGCATTGATGAAACCCGGAAAAGGAGATGTGTTATCCTTATACCTGGCGGTATCCTCAACAGCTGTAAGTGCAGTCCTTGTTAAGGATCATGAAGGTACACAATATCCTGTCTATTATGTAAGTAAGAGTTTACTTGATGCTGAATCCAGGTACTCACACCTTGAAAAACTTATTTTTGCATTAATTATGGCATCTACTAAGCTAAGACATTATTTTGAAACCCATGCTATTGTTGTTAGAACTAATTTTCCAATCAAGAATGTCCTCAGGAAACCAGAGATGTCCGGAAGGATGGCTAAGTGGGCAGTAAAGCTTAGTGCCCATGATATAAGATATGAGCCTAGAACAGCCATCAAATCTCAAGCATTAGCAGACTTTGTGGCTGATTTCAGTAGTGATCTACAAAAGGAAGCCGAATTGGAGGTCCAGCAGCTGGATGAGACCAAGGATCCTTGGATACTACATACTGATGGATCCTCAAATGTTAAAGGCACAGGGCTTGGCATACTACTAAAATCGCCACAGGGGGACATAATACCCCATTCCATAGCTTGTGAGTTCCAAGCCACTAATAATGAGGCTGAATATGAAGCCTTAATCGTTGGCTTACAAATTGCTAAGCATATGGGGATCAGGTATCTTGAGGTATACGTGGATTCATTGTTAATCACTAATCACTTTAATGGATCCTATGCTGTGAAAGGTGAAAAACTAACCAAATATCTAGAGATAGTCAAAGAATTGGCACTCTCCTTTGTTTCTTTCAGTTTGTCACAGGTACCAAGGGAGGAAAATACAGAAGCTGATGCATTGGCCAATCTAGGATCATCTTTGAAGATCCCACAGAATATAAGTATCCCCATCATCCATATCCTGGCTCCTGCTATTGAAAAACAGGTGGCCATGGAAATAGAAGAGGATACTGCAATGATCCCTAGCGAGGATACTCAATCTTATTCAGGATCATGGATCTCACCAATCATGAGATACTTACAACACGGGGAGATTCCTATGGGAGAAAATCCTAGGGCTTTCAGGATTAAGGTATCTCAATTCACAATCTTAAATAAAGTGTTATATAAGCGATCTCTTGCAGGACCATATTTAAGATGTATTGAGGATCCTGAAATTCAAGAAGTGTTAAAAGACTTCCATGAAGGAGATTGTGGAAACCACACTGGGGGCAGGGCATTGTTCTCAAGGATCCTTAGGACAGGATACTACTGGCCAACTATGAAAAGGGATGCTGTGGAGTATGCTAAGAAGTGTGATCCTTGTCAAAGACACAGCAATATCCTTCATCAGCCGGCTGAATTTCTACATCCTATACCATCCTCTTGGCCATTCATGAGATGGGGGATGGATATAGTTGGCAAGCTCCCTAAGGCACCTGGTGGAAAAGTATTCATGCTTGCTATGACTGACTACTTCTCCAAATGGATAGAGGCTGAAGCTTTTGCCCAAGTCAGAGAAAAGGAAGTTATATCCTTTATTAAAAGAAACATCATAACTAGATTTGGCATTCCTTCTGAAATTGTATGTGATAATGGTTCCCAATTTATTGGGAGCGGGACTACTAACTTTTGTGACAGTTGGGGGATTAAGATGATAACATCAACACCAGTCCACCCACAAGCCAATGGCCAAGCAGAATCATCCAACAAGATCATCATCAACAATCTGAAGAAGAAACTTGGATCCAAGAAGGGGAAATGGGCAGAAGAATTGCCTTATGTGCTTTGGGCTGACAGGACAACTCCCAAGAATGCTACTGGTCAAACACCCTTCTCCTTGGTGTTTGGGGCAGAAGCAGTGATCCCAACAAAAATGGTGGTTCCAACTGCTAGAACAAGTACCCGTGATCCTGAAGAGAATGCTGCAAACTTGGCTCAGGATTTGGATACTATTGAAGAAATCAGGGATCTGGCTAGGATAAGGATGGCTAGCTACCAACAAAGAATGGCTGGTGCTTATAACAAAAATGTCAGAATAAGGAAATTCCAAGTGGGGGATATGGTATTGAGAAAAGCATTCCAAAATACCATCAATCCTGCTGACGGGAAATTAGCACCAAAGTGGGAAGGTCCTTACTTGATTGAAGCTGAAGCAGGAAAAGGGGCATATAGATTGCTAACCATGGAAGGAAATTTGTTACCTAGAGCCTGGAATGCTGTTCACTTAAAGAAATATTTCATGTGAACAGGATCCTCCTGGCACATATGATCCCTACATTGAAAGCATCCTCGAAGGATCCCGATAATGTCAATGATCCTTACTCTGGTAAAATCCTAATCCTAAACAGTTTCATTTTCTTATTTTTACCTAAGGATAAGGATCATGCATCCTTCATCCTCTTCTCACGAGAATTTAAGTTCTGATAGTCCAGGTATCCTCAGCATATCATTAAGAATCTTCAAAAGCATCTCAGATCCTTGGGTTCAACCCTAGTTATCCTTGGGCTTGTCCCCAGTTTCCGCCTGTAGCGCACGATGATCCTGGCATAGTTCACGTCTTTGGGACTGTAGGTCCCCTTGAGTCTTATGGATCGTCACAGAATCGTCTATCTAACCTAGAGTGCGGAATCCTCTAGATCAGATTGTAGCAGAAAACATGTAGAACAGCAAATCACTTTCAACCGGGTTTCTATTGATTATCAAACAAACGTATTACAATCAATCAAACCCTAACCCTAATTTTCGTCCAAGCCTAATTGCTCTCACGAAAATACTCTCTCACAAACTGTTTTGGCTGATTAACTGATTCAACTGATCTTCTCAGCAACTATCATCTCAGCAACATACTGCTAAAGCTTTCTTCTCAGCATCAACCATCAGTTTCTCAGATTCATCCATCTTGTCATAAGAAATCACTTTTGTCCTTCCTTCAACACGACGTGTAGGAGCCATGTATCCATCTATAATACAATACCACATTCTGGTATCTTCGCTCTTCACAACCAATTCAAACTCCTCCTTCCATACAGCATACTCGTTCACATTTGTAAGCTTTGGCCACTTCTCGACATTGTCCATTTTAATCATCTTTAAACACGTTTAACAGTAACCGTACTGATAAAACCGTACAAAAATCGTCCGAAAACAGTGGTTACCAAATTATACCGTTAGAATCGTCTCGAAAAGACGAATCCAATGATATATAATGTCAAAAACCGATTTCGGGATTTTCCAAAGTCTTTTTTTTTTTTTTTACTTTTTTTTTTGTCCTAAAAATCACACGAGTTCAACGGTGCAAACGGTTCTGTCTAACGAGATACGGACCAATTTCTATTTGCAAAACACCGAAAAATTTCCGACGCTTGCCAACTGAAATTCCACCACTTAAATTTGCTACTAAATTCGCTGGTTATGTCTTAATTTCGCTGAACTGTTTAAATTTGCTGGTTAATTCGCTGAACTGTTAAATTTGCTGGTCAAATTCGCTGGCAATTTCGCTCAGATTAATTTCGCCGGTTAACCAGTTCGCTATTATAACGACTGGTAAAATCGCTGAAACCGTGATAATTTCGCTGTGGAAACTAACACGATTACCAAAGTCGCCTTTGGATTTCAAATTCGCCGATCACCGTGAAATTATGTCCCAAATTTGCTGGTAAATATGCTGGATCAGTTAAATTCGCAGGTCCAGCGAATTTACTAATTTCGCCAGGCAGCTTATGGAAATTCAATCTTTTTCAATTTTCGGAGATTTTCTAAGATTTTGTAACAGTTCCTGCAAAATCGAAACAAGCAGATTATCAGTGATTTTCGAAAATCAACAAGAAACAGAATGAAGAACGCGAAGAACACGAAGAACAATCTTCGAATCTTCAAGTGTTTCCAGCCAAAATCCTTCAAACAATCAACCAAAAACAGTCCTGCAAACCCTAAAACCTGCACAACAGCAATCAAACAGACCAAAATATCAAAACAGCCAACAAATTTTCGAAAATTTTATCAAACACCTAAAAATTTTCGAAAATTTTAAAACCCAAATTTTCAGGTTTCACCAAAATTCGAAAATTTCTTCTGCCAAGCACAATTCTGAACCGAGCAATCAAGAGCCTAATGCTCTGATACCAATTGTAGGTCCCCTTGATGTATGGATCTTTCACAGAATCGTCTATCTAACCTAGAGTGCGGAATCCTCTAGATCAGATTGCAACAGAAAACGTGTAGGAAACAGAATTCACTTTCAACCGGGTTTCTATTGATTATCAAACTTGCGTATTACAATCAACCAAACCCTAATTCGTCTAAGACTATGTCTCTCACGAAATTCCTCTCTCACACAACTGTTTTGGCTGATTAACTGATTAACCTCAACCCTAAAGCCTAACCTTGTTTATATAACACACGGTTTACAAGTGGGCTAGGTTTACACTCCTGGGCTGCGAATTGGACAGGCCCAATTCGCCCCCATCACCCAATTCCTTGGGTTTAGTTAGCCCAAACATAACAACTAACTATTACAAAGCTAAACCCGCTAACTGTTTATCGTTTAACTAATTACAAGATATCCAAAGACCAAATCTAAGCTGTTGTCACAAACATGCACCAACAGGGACCAGTACCCACTTACGGGGCTGATAACCTCATCGTACTGGCTATACCTAGGATCCTACGTATAATGGTAGACGTACCATACATCCGTTCCTAAGGTTTCTAACGTTTTCACGTTAGCTAAGGTTTTGGCATTTTCATGTCACTAAGTTTGGATAGTCGCCAGTAATGGCCATACTCCAGTTTACATACGATCCTTGGGCTTGTCCCCAGTTATCCTTCGGGCTTGTCCCCAGTGATCCTATGGGCTTGTCCCCAGTTATCCTTTGGGCTTGTCCCCAGTTACTAACTTATCCTTTATATTGGCTTAGTCCCAAGTTATATTCTATTTTTTCAGGTTTTCGAAGTTAAACAATTAAGGATCCTTAATCCTTATTATCCATTAAAGTTTTACTTATGGTTATCCTGATTAAAGGTTAGGATCCTAACTTGGATCCTCAGGTATGATCCTTAACTATTTTTAATTTCATTCATTATTCATTTGAATAACCCTTAGACCTTGACAACTGAACCTATGATTCTTAAAATAAACTACCTTGAAAATTTTCGATTATAGGATATTTGATCCAGGATCATATCCTAAACTTCTTAAACATAATTTGCTTAACTTTTCTTACTCAAATAAATACATTTCTAAACAAGCAGAAAATAAGAGGATAAACAAAGGATAACAACACGAGATAAGCCAAAAAGATTAGAGTTATTTTATTAACAAAGGATTTTAAACCCTTCAAAGTTGTCAAAATTGCCAACCCACGTTTCTACCAGCAAAACGTGGCCCGTCCACATGGGTTGGCAAAGGGTGTCCATTGTTTGTGCGGTAATAGCATGCAGGTAAATAAAAAGCGGCAGGATTGTTAGGGCTGGATTTTTATAATACATGATCCTTACATGTGATCCTAACCAGTGATCCTTATTTCTTTGGCAGATAGTGATCCTCAGCAGAGTTCCAGGATCAGGATCACGGACCATCATAGGATCCTCATGCTAACAGTTGCTTTCATTGAACTTAATGTCATTTTGCAGGAATGTCTAGCAGGATCCGCTCTTAGCATCACAATCAAGGGACGCGTCTTTACAACTTTGGCATATGCTTAATCAGAGATGAACGTTGTGAAGGATATGGAAACTTGGCATGATTTAAGGGCGATAATTTAGGCTAGATTTACTTTTATTTCTAAAGGGGTAATGAGCTGATTATTAGTCATTTTACCTAAAATAGGCCACCTACACTTGTATATATAACACTCTTCCCCATTCGGAAGACACACAACACAATTCTCACACGCTTAGACACTCAAAACTATAGTGATCCTTGTACTCAGCTCATTATCATCCGAAGTTGTAACCATTTTTCTTATATTGAAGTTTGGTGATCGGTAGTTGCCATCACCCGAGGTTTTTTATGCCGGAGATCATACATTGATCAAGGGCTTTTTCCTCGTATAAATCATTGTGTCTTTGCATATTTCATACTGAAGTGATCCTTTACTTTTTCAATAAACCAAGCATCATACCCCGTCTACATAGAGTTTGGTTGCATTATCCTTGTGTGATTTTTAACCAAAACAGTTTGGCGCCCACCGTGGGGCAATTGGTGCTTCATTCATAAGAAAACCTTTTGTTCGAAATCATTTCAAAGAGTTACATGGCTTCATCATTGAAGAATACGCCCACGGCAATGTCTGCAGTCACCTCGTCCTAGAACACTCTGCCTCCACCTCCGGCAGGATCCCAGAAAAATGCTGAGAAGAGACCAAATCCTACCTTCTCTAAACCTCCATCTTCTTCTGCCATGAATTCTTCTGTTCCTAGTACTAGTGATGTGTTTGCTTTAATTTTGCAGATGAAGGATCGTATGCAGCGGCAGGATGAAACTAATGACAGGATCCTCGGGGAAATTGGAGACCTCAAAAGGCAAAAGATAGCGGCAGAGGATCATTCCCCACTGATGCCCAAATCCCTGAGCTTTGATACTCCAATGATCACTTCTCAGCCATCGGGAGTCCCAGACGTGCAAATTATGGAAGAATCAAGAGGATTGCACCTCGGATCGGCAGCAATGACTCAGGCATCAGGCTCACACTTTCAGCCGGCAGGATCCTATCCCCAGCATATGGGATCCTTCATGAATTCAGGAACCTATCCGGGAGCACAGCAGTTTCAAGGATCCTACCTTGTTCCAGGATCATCCCAGGGTCAAGGATCCTACTTTGTTCCAGGATCATCCTAGGGTCAAGGATCTTCCTTTGTTACAGGATCATCCCAGGTTCAAGGATCCTTCTTCGTTCCAGGATCGTCCCAGATACCAGGATCCTTCCAGATGCCAGGATCCTTAAAAAGTTTGCAAACAGGAAGTCTAGATGTCCATCAAGGGGACTTCATTCCAATGCAGACCATTGCTTCCACTGGTCCCTTCACTGGTCCCTCCGTTATCCCAGAATCCCAGCAATATGGATTCACACCCAATGTTCCTAACTTGAACTCAATGGGAGGTAACACTTTAAATAATTATCTTACCACTAACCATGGATTCATGCAGGATACAGGTATCAATCATGCTATGGCCAGGGAGCTGCAGAAGCTAAAAGAAATGATCTCAAGTGTCCCAGGGGTAGTCAAGCCTATCCCAGAGATTGCAGATGGAAGCCATAAGGTATCTCGCTTTGCACCACCAAATTGTGACGCAGAGGTACCCAAAAGGTTCCATATCCCTACTATGAAGCTGTATGATGGTACAACGGATCCTGAGGAGCACATAACACAATACCGGGAGAGGATGGAGATCAATCCAATCCCGGAAAAGTTAAAGGAAGCATGCCTATGTAAAGGATTTGGATCCACTCTTACTGGATCAGCTCTTAAATGGCTGCTAAGTCTTCCCCCTTACTCTATTACTTCATTTTCTAATTTAGTTAATTTATTCAATAACCAATTCTCTTGTAGTAGAAAATTTGAAAGATTAACTAGTGATTTATATAGGGTAACTCAAAGTCATAATGAATCATTAAGGGATTATATAACTAAATTCAGTAAAGAATCCTTGGACATTCCCAACTTGGATATGGCTACGGCTGTTGAAGCCTTCAAAATGGGACTGCTTAAGGATTCATTATTCTATGATGATCTTGTTATGACACCATGCAGGAATCTAGATGAAGTAAGAACTCGGGCACTCAGGTTCATCCGGCTAGAGGATGACAAGAGGATCCAGGAGAGACAAGTAGGATCCTCAAAACAGGAGAAGCAAGGATCCTCCTTCAAGAACAATAAATTCAAATCCTACCATAGAAATGACAACCAGAATGTGCATGCTGTTGACCAGGAAGAGGATGATGAAGATTATCCTCCAATCTCCGAATATTGTTTTTCCATTGATAATCATGAACTAATCCTTGCAATGCAGAATCTAGGAGAAAAAGCTAGGTGGCCCAGGAAGAATGATAAACCATCCGGGAATAAAGACAAGTCAAAATGGTGTGCATACCATGAGGATTTCGGGCATCTAACTGAAGAATGTATAGCTTTAAGAAAAGAAATTGGATATCTGTTAAGCAAGGGGCATCTAAAAGAATTGTTGGGAAGAAAAAAGCAAAGGACTCAGGATCCTGAAAGGATCCCTGAAAAGGCTCCAGCCCCTCCGGCGAATGCACAAGTGATCAACTTTATTTCCGGAGGATCAGACATCTGTGGTACATCCTTCTCGGCGGCCAAAAGGCATGCAAAGGAAGCAAAAATGGATAATGGAGAGAGACCTATTCGAACATCAAGTGTCTCAGAAGGAAAGACGATAACGTTTGATGAGGATGATCGCATTAACATCCAGGATCCTCATCATGATAGTTTAGTTATTACTCTCTTTATCTCTAACCATTTTGTCCGCAGGATCCTTATCGACGGAGGAAGCTCAGTGAACATTATCCAGCTTGATGTTCTGAAGAAAATGGGTATCCCAGAATCAGACATCACACCAAGATCCTCCGTGCTTGTAGGATTCAGTGGAGAAACGAAGAAAACTCTGGGGGACATCAAACTCCCAATCTACGTGGAAGGATTACATAATTATCAAAAATTTTGTGTTATTGACTGTTTATCTTGTTGCAATGTTATCCTTGGCAGGCCCTGGATACATGATATGAAAGCAGTCCCATCCACCTATCATCAATGTGTGAAACTCCCTAGCCCATGGGAGATAATCAAGATCGACAGTGATCAGCAGGAGGCTAAGGATTGTTATACCTCATCCATGAAGCCAACCTCGAAGCCAAGGGAGCAATAGCAATTACAGTATCCTCCGAGGAATGTCTTGGAGGCAAGGGAACAAGATGTGGACGAAATCCTCTTGGATCCTAGTGATCCTGAATCAAAAATCTATATCGGATCAGGGATCCTTGGCAAGATGAAAGAAGACATGGTATCCTTCCTCAAAAGAAGAAAGTCTACCTTTGCATGGAAGCACGAAGATATGACAGGTATATCTAAGGATATCATAACTCATAAACTTGGCATTGACAGGTCCATCAAACCAATCCATCAAAAAAGGAGGAAGTTTGCACTAGAAAGGAATGCCATTATCCAAGAAGAAGTAGAGAGACTACTTCGAGCAGGAATGATCAGAGAGGTAAAATATCCAAAATGGTTAGCCAATGTGGTCGTTGTCCAAAAGAAAAACGGAAAGTGGAGGGTATGTGTCGATTTCACTGATCTGAATAAGGCATGCCCCAAGGATCCTTTCCCATTACCCCACATTGACTCCATGGTGGATGCAACAGCGGGGCATGAACTGTTGACCTTTATGGATGCATAATCTGGATTCCAACAAATTCAGATGGAACCATCTGACCAAGAGGATACAGCCTTTATGACCCCAACCGGTTTGTATTGCTATATTGCCATGCCTTTTGGATTAAGAAATGCAGGTGCAACATATCAAAGGCTGGTGAATATGATGTTCAAAGATCAAATTGGACAAACTATGGAAGTATACATAGATGATATGGTAGTCAAATCAAAGAAAGCTGAGGATCACCTAAGGGATTTGGAAGAAGCATTTGATATCCTTGATAATTATAACATGAAGCTTAATCCTTCAAAATGCCACTTTGGTGTTAAGGCAGGTAAATTCCTAGGATATATGGTAACTCAGAGGGGCATTGAAGCAAGTCCGGAGCAAATTAAAGCACTGGTGAATATCAAATCCCCTACCAATGCTAAGGATGTGCAAAGGCTAACAGGCAGGATAGCAGCTTTAAACAGGTTCATATCAAAATCCTCAGAAAAATGTAAAGAATTTTACGATATCCTAAGGAAGAACAAGAAGTTTGAATGGACTGAAAAACATGAGAATGCTTTACAAGCCCTTAAAGAATATATGTCCTCAGCACCAGCATTAACAAAACCCGAAAAAGGAGATGTGTTATCCTTATATCTGGCGGTATCCTCAACCGCTGTAAGTGATGTCCTTGTTAAGGATCATGAAGGTACACAATATCCTATCTACTATGTAAGTAAGAGTTTACTTGATGCCGAATCCAGGTACTCACACCTCGAAAAACTTATTCTTGCATTAATCATGGCATCAACTAAGTTAAGGCATTATTTTGAAACCCATACTATTGTTGTTAGAACTAATTTTCCAATCAAGAATGTCCTCTGGAAACCAGAGATGTCCGGAAGAATGGCTAAGTGGGCAGTAAAGCTTAGTGCCCATGATATAAGATACGAGCCTAGAACAGCAATCAAATCCCAAGCACTAGCTGACTTTGTGGCTGATTTCAGTAGTGATCTACAAAAGGAAGCAGAATTGGAAGTCCAGCAGCTGGATGAGACCAAGGATCCTTGGATACTACACACTGACGGATCCTCAAATGTCAAGGGCACAGGGCTCGGCATACTACTAAAATCGCCACAGGGGGACATAATACCCCACTCCATAGCCTGTGAGTTCCAAGCAACTAACAATGAGGCTGAATATGAAGCCTTAATTGCTAGCTTACAAATTGCTAAGGATATGGGGGTGAAGTATCTTAAAGTATATGTAGACTCATTATTGATCACCAATCACTTTAATGGATCCTATGCTGTTAAAGGTGAAAAACTAACCAAATATTTAGAGATAGTCAAGGAATTGGCACTCTCTTTTGTCTCTTTCAGCTTAACACAGGTACCAAGGGAGGAGAACACAGAAGCTGATGCATTGGCCAACCTAGGATCATCCTTGAAGATTCCAGAAGATATAAGTATCCCTATCATCCATATCCTGGCTCCTGCCATTGAAAATCAGGTGGCCATGGAAATAGAAGAGGATACTGCAGTGATCCCTAGTGAAGAAACTCAATCTTATCCAGGATCATGGATCTCACCAATCATGAGATACTTGCAATACGGGGAGATTCCGATGGGAGAAAATCCTAGAGCTTTCAGGATTAAGGTATCTCAATTCACAATTTTGAAAAATGTATTATATAAGCGATCTCTTGCAGGACCATATTTAAGATGTATCGAGGATCCTGAAATTGAAGAAGTGTTGAGAGACTTCCATGAAGGAGATTGTGGAAACCACACTGGGGGCAGAGCATTATTCTCAAGGATCCTTAGAACAGGATACTACTGGCCAACTATGAAAAGGGATGCTGTAGAATATGCTAAAAAGTGTGATCCTTGTCAAAGACACAGCAATATCCTCCATCAGCCAGCCGAATTGCTACATCCTATACCATCCTCTTGGCCATTCATGAGATGGGGGATGGATATAGTTGGCAAGCTCCCTAAAGCACCTGGTGGAAAAGTATTTATGCTTGCCATGACTGACTACTTCTCTAAGTGGATAGAAGCTGAAGCTTTTGCTCAAGTCAGAGAAAAGGAAGTTATATCCTTTATCAAAAGAAACATTATAACTAGATTTGGCATTCCCTCTGAAATTGTATGTGATAATGGTTCCCAATTCATTGGAAGCAGAACCACTAACTTTTGTGACAGTTGGGGAATTAAGATGATAACATCAACACCAGTTCATCCACAAGCCAATGGTCAAGCAGAATCATCCAACAAGATCATCATCAACAATCTGAAGAAGAAGCTAGGATCCAAGAAGGGGAAATGGGCAGAGGAGTTACCTTATGTGCTTTGGGCTGATAGGACAACTCCCAAGAATGCCACTGGTCAAACACCTTTCTCTTTAGTATTTGGGGCAGAAGCAGTGATCCCAACAGAGATGGTGGTCCCAACTGCTAGAACAAGTGCTCGTGATCCTGAAGAGAATGCTACAATCCTAGCTCAGGATTTGGATACTATTGAGGAAATCAGGGATCTGGCTAGGATAAGGATAGCAAGCTACCAACAAAGAATGGCTGGTGCTTACAACAAAAATGTTAGGATAAGGAAGTTCCAAGTCGGAGATATGGTGTTGAGAAAAGCATTCCAAAACACTATCAATCCTACTGACGGGAAGTTAGCACCAAAGTGGGAAGGCCCTTACCTGATTGAAGCTGAAGCAGGAAAGGGGGCATACAGATTGCTAACCATGGAAGGAAATTTGTTACCAAGAGCCTGGAATGTTGTTCACTTAAAGAAATATTTCATGTGAACATGATCCTTCAAGCATGTGATCCTTACATTGAAGTATCCTCGAAGGATCCCGGTGATGTCAGTAATCCTTACTCTGGTAATGTCCTTATCCAAAAACTATTGCATTTCCTTACTTTTTACCTAAGGATAAGGGTCATGTATCCTTCATCCTCTTCTCACGAACCATTTGAGTTATGATAGTTCAGGTATCTTCAGCATATCGTCAAAGATCTTCAAAAGCAACGCAGATCCTTGGGTTCAACCCCAGTTATCCTTGGGATTATCCCCAGTTTCCGCCAGCAGCGCACGATGATCCTGATATAGTTCACGTCTTTGGGACCAGTACCCACTTCCGAGGCTGACAACCTCATCGTACTGGCTATGTCTAGGATCCAACGTATAATGGTAGACGTACCATACATCCGTTCCTAAGGTTTCTAACGTTTTCACGTTAGCTAAGGTTTTGACATTTTCATGTCACTAAGTTTGGATAGTCGCCAGTAAGGGCCATACTCCAGTTTACATACGATCCTTTGGGCTTGTCCCCAGTTATCCTTTGGGCTTGTCCCCAGTGATCCTTTGGGATCATCCCCAGTTACCCTTTGGGCATGTCCCTAGCTACTAACTTATCTTTCACATTGGCTTAGTCCCAAGTTATGTTTCATTTTTCAGGTTTTCAAAGTTAAACACATAAGGATCCTTAATCCTTATTATCCATTAAATTCTCATCTACGGTTATCTTGATTAAAGGTTAGGATCCTAACTTGGATCCTCAGGTATGATCCTTGACTATTCTGATTATACTGAACAACCCTTACACTTTGACAACTAAACCTATGATCCTTGAAATTGATTGCTTCAAAAATCTTCAGTGTCAGGATATCTGATCTGGGATCATATCCTAAATTTATTAAACATGGTTTGCTCAAACTCTTGTTACTCTAACAAATATATTTCTAAAAACAACTGGAAAATAAGAGGATAAATAAAGGATAACAACACGAAATAAGCCAGAAAAATTAAAGTTATATTATTAAAAAAAAAAGATCTTAAACCCTTTCTAAAAGTTGTCAAAATTGCCAACCCACATTTCTACCAGCAAAACGTGGCCCGTCCACATGGGTTGGCAAAGGGTGTCCATTGTCTATGCGGTCTTAGCAGGTGCAGGAAATTAAAGGCGGCAGGATCACAAAGGCTTCATCCCCCAAACAGAGGATCCCTCCACCACTTGCGATCCTACCTATTGTTCAAAGGATCCATGATCCTTAACCCTAAAAACTATTGTTTAAGTTACAAACCATAAATTGTTTCGAAACGTCACAACCACAAAAAACCACTTCCAAACCTAAAAAAATTGGGCTCCGGCCTAGTCACAAATATCCATCATCGCCCAATCCAGCAGCTCAAACCTTTGCTGCTCCATCACCACTAGCTTCCCCACCTTGATCCTTGCCAGCATCACCACCTTCAAGCATAGGGATATCCTCAGCTTCATCATCGTCCTCCAATTCCGCCAACCTTGCCTTCCAACCCTCCACATCCCATGAGCTCTTGTCGAAGGCAGGATCCTGAGCCTCCGCAGCCATCTGCAGTTGTATCTTATACATAGCAATCGCGGCAGAGACCTTGGCATCCTGGGTGATCTCCTGCTTTTCGCCATCCATGTTGATCAGCATTTGAGCAGCCTCATCCTTAGTAGCCCGGAGCTCCTTCTCAAGATCAGCTATCTTCAGATCCTTCAACACGCCCATTTGTTGAAGGTCGGCGATTTGGCCTTCCTGATCCTCGACATGGCCAAGGTAGGTCTCTACTTCAGCAAGTTTCTGCAAAAAGGAAAAAGGTAAGATCAGGACCAGGTGATCCTCAAAGAAACAGAATACACAGACAGGATACTCAAGAAGGATAGCCAACATGAGCAATGATCCTTACTTCATTAACATAATCAAGAAACTGCTGGCGGAGCAGGGGAAATCCTTGGAGATCCTCAGAAGTCTTTCTCTTCTTTCCCTTACCCCTAACAGGTGCTTTAGGGGCTGAAGCAGAGGGACTGGCAACAAAAGTCTTCTTTCTTGAAGACTTGACATTGGCAAGATCATCAATCCCGAATTTGGAGGCAGACTTGGCAGACTTAGCAGATTTCCCAGCGCCTGCACAATCAAAACAAGATAAGTTTCCAAACTAATTTAACAGTCTTGCATGGAACTTACTTTTTGATAAGGATACTTACTTGACATTGTGGAAGATGCGGAGGATACTTCTTGTGAATCCTGGATGGTGACTTGAAAACTTCTGGTCTCAGGATCAAGCTTTTTGAAAGCTAAAACTCTTTCTCTTGCAGCAGGGGTTAACTTGAGATGAGCAACGGATATAGCTGAAAAAACACAAAAGACAAAGGAAACATTAGTGATCTTCATCATAAGAAACAAGTCTGATGATGATCCTTCCAGGATCCTCTATCCTACCATGAGTAGCCCACTCCTTGGGCAGATCCTTCCCGTTAGGAATGGTATCCCTCCTAACAAAGAAGAATCTTCGCTTCCAGTTAGTGTCATTTTTGGTGACCTTAAAAACAGGGTGATCCTCCCCAGCTTTCCGTTTCAGCAAATATCGATAGGAACCAAACGTGGTAAGATCATAAAGCTCAGCCAGCTCTGTCATCCCTAAGTCAATCCCCTCCTGCTCGATGATCCTCTCGAAGGTATACAGAACCCTCCAGATCATCGGCATGGCTTGGATATAAGACATGCCGGTCAGGGAAAAGAAGGATTGGGTGAAGGCTGGAAAAGGATACGAATATCCTATGGTAAACGGAGTTGCAGGAAAGGCCACCCAGGTGTCGGAAACAAAATCGCTTAAAGCGGTGGAAGTAAATGACTTGAAGATAGCATCCGCCGGAAAACAGTGACGGATCCTATCAACATGAGCATCGGTGAAGCAGCACCTCTCAGTAGGAGAGTCTTTAATGATCCCTTGGCTTTTCAGGGGACTGCTCTTCTTGTGATCCTTGTGAGGGGAATTTCGGAGCAACATACTCATGGCAGAATAAAAACAGGGAGCAGAAAAACAGAGCAAGAGAAGGAAGAAAGAGAAGAGAAGAGAATACCTGATCGATCTTCGGTAGAGATTATAAAGGGAGTATATCTTGAATTTAAATGCAGATTGATCCTAACCCTATCTCCTATTTATAATCATGATTTGCAGGGTAGTCACTTCAATGACGTAAGGGTTGCAACGGCTAGTCCGATTATAACGGCTAGTTATCCGGGTCGCCCGTTACAGATAGGGTCAAAGCAAAATACAACTCGTTAATTTACATTAAATTCCTTATATTTTGGGGGCAATTGTTAGGGCTGGATTTTTATAATACATGATCCTTACATGTGATCCTAACCAGTGATCCTTATTTCTTTGGCAGATAGTGATCCTCAGCAGAGTTCCAGGATCAGGATCACAGACCATCATAGGATCCTCATGCTAACAGTTGCTTTCATTGAACTTAATGTCATTTTGCAGGAATGTCTAGCAGGATCCGCTCTTAGCATCACAATCAAGGGACGCGTCTTTACAACTTTGGCATATGCTTAATCAGAGATGAACGTTGTGAAGGATATGGAAACTTGGCATGATTTAAGGGCGATAATTTAGGCTAGATTTACTTTTATTTCTAAAGGGGTAATGAGCTGATTATTAGTCATTTTACCTAAAATAGGCCACCTACAGTTGTATATATAACACTCTTCCCCATTCGGAAGACACACAACACAATTCTCACACGCTTAGACACTCAAAACTATAGTGATCCTTGTACTCAGCTCATTATCATCCGAAGTTGTAACCATTTTTCTTATATTGAAGTTTGGTGATCGGTAGTTGCCATCACCCGAGGTTTTTTATGCCGGAGATCATACATTGATCAAGGGCTTTTTCCTCGTATAAATCATTGTGTCTTTGCATATTTCATACTGAAGTGATCCTTTACTTTTTCAATAAACCAAGCATCATACCCCGTCTACATAGAGTTTGGTTGCATTATCCTTGTGTGATTTTTAACCAAAACAAGGATCACAAAGGCTTCATCCCCCAAACAGAGGATCCCTCCACCATTTGCAATCCTACCTATTGTCTGAAGGATCCTGGATCCTTGATCCTAAAAACTATTGTTTAAGTTACAGACCATCATTGTTTAAAACATCACAACCACAAAAAACCACTACCAAATTTAAAAAAAATTGGGCTCCGGCCAAGTCTCGAAATTTCCATCATCGCCCAATCCTGCAGCTCAAACCTTCGCTGCAACATCACCACCAGCTCCACTTGCTTCTCCCTGATCCTTGCCAGCATCACCTCCTTCAAGCATTGGGATCTCCTCAGCCTCCTCATCATCCTCCAACTCTGCCAGCCTCGCCTTCTAGCCCTCCACGTCCCATGTGCTCTTGTCGAAGGAAGGATCCTGAGCCTCCGCAGCCATCTGCAGCTGGATCTTATACATGGTTATCGCAGCAGAGACCTTGGCATCGTGGGTAATGTCATACTTCTCATAATCAAAATTGATCAGCATCCTGGCAGCTTTATCCTTGGTGGCCCGGAGCTCCTTCTCAAGATCAGCAATCTTGAGATCCTTCAGCACACCCATCTGTTGGAGGTCAGCAATTTGGCGATCTTGATCCTCGACGTGGCCAACATAAGTTTCTATTTCAGCAAATTTCTGCAAGGAAAACAAGGCATAACGTCAGAAACAAGTGATCCTCAAAATTGTCAGGATAACGAACAGGGGCAGCGATCCTTACCTCGTTGAAGTAGTCCAGAAACTGTTGGCGAAGCAGGGGCAGGCCTTGTAGATCCTCAGAGGCCTTTCTCTTCTTTCCTTTACCCCTAATAGGTGCTTTAGGGGCTGAAGCAGTTGGGCTGGCAGCAGGAGTCTTCTTCCTTGCAGATTTGACATTAGCAAGATCATCAATGCCAAACTTTGAGGCAGACTTGGAAGATTTTCCAGCACCTACACAACCAAAATAAGATAAGTTTTCTAATTAAACTTGAAAATCCTACATAGAATTACTTTCTAAATAAGGATACTTACTTGACATCGTGACAGAGGCAGAGGATACTTCTTGGGAATCTTGAGTAGCAACCTGTGTAACGCCCCAAAATCCAAATGTCATATATTTGAAATATGTCCTTATGCGTTATATTACGAAATAAATAACTAGGCTATTCAACCTAGTTAAGTGCATGGTAAAAACTATTAAAGGAGAAAAGTAGTGCCAAAAATGTGATGGAAGTAAACTTGAGGGGTTAAAGTGGATGGGATGAAACTTGGTCACTAACTAATAGAAAGTATCAACACACACCACACACATTTTCGTGTGTGTGTGTTCTGGATCGTTCCAGAGCTCCCCAAGGGAGCCAAACCCTAACTCAACAATATTCATCAAATTGAAGGGTGAATTGAAGCTCAAATTATCAACCGAACGTGAATTAGTGATCACCAATACAAGGGGATCATAAGGTATGTCTCAAAACTAAGATTGGTGATCATGTATGAAGTGGGTTATGTTTTAATCCGTGAATTAGTATGAAATTGATGATGTATAAGGGTTAGAATCATCAAGTAGAACATAGGTTATGTATAGTTTGTGTTAATTTGATGTTTAGAAGTAAAACCCATTAGTCATGGTGATGATGATGACTTAATCACCATCTATGTCCAATTCTTGTTGAAAGATTGATGAAATATCGGTGTATAACGAGTTATGGTTTGATGAATTGAATAAAATGTGATAATGATATGTTGGATGATTGATTGTGAATACTACATGACGGTGAGTAGAAGGATTTGATGAACTATGTATGAATGTAGAAGATTGATGCATGAAATAGTTGTACATTATGCTTAGATAGTGGTACGCACGCCAAGTGTTTGATGAAATGACTAAACGACGATATTATGTGAAAATGTATGCAAGTAGTGGATGAACATACATACAATGTGTAAATGATTAAATTGTTATTAAGCTTACCCAAGGAACATGTGTAAGATCGAATCCACGTGGAGGTTTTATTGATGTCTTGTTTGGGTAGAAATGTGCACTAGTATCTTTCATTGTTCACTCACATTGTATGGTACACACTATGTGTTTAGTCGACGGTTTAGTTGAGGTTACGAAATGAAATTGGCGTTAATGTATAGCAAGTAAGGATGGTAAAATCATGTTGGTTATGTACCCCAAATATGGTCGTCTAGTATGGGATCCCGAAAGCTTTAGTATATGTAGTATTGATAATATGTATGTGTGTGTATGTAATGGATTGATCATGTGGTTGTAAGCATATTACATCATGAATATGAAGTGTATATAATGCCATTGTTATAGCTTAATATGATGACACGGATATATGAGGTTAAGTCGAAAGTCCATAAGATGGGTCCTTGACTTTTGGAAGTCAAACCTTGCATAAGTAGTATGGCTAGACTCTTGTCAAATTTCAATGCTATAAAGTCATATGGTGCGTGTTTAACAATGTGTGTTATATGCAATTATGTAAGGAATTATATGAGTTGGAAGAAACGTGATGTTGGGTATATGTCTTATGTTTGTTAGACTTGACTAATGAAAGTTAGACTTGAACCATGCATTCGACATGATCATTAAGTGTACAATCATGCATACTAACAAGAATGTGATTGCGTGATGTGAAGGCATAAGGATCATGTGAAAATGGACTCAAGCAAGAAAGGCAAAAGGGTCAAAAGGAGGCAAGGGAACGGACGCAAAAAGGTAAGTGATTTCCGTAATCGCTTCTTAGTTGTTTATGTAAGGTTATGTGCTAGTTAGTTAAGTAAGTTAATTGAGGACCAATATGGATGTGTGGTATGAAACCAATGATTTCTGTTAAGTAGATGTAACAGGTCAAAATGCAGTCTTGATGTTAAAACGAAAGTGTTGATTGATGAAAACATGAACGGGTCGAATAAACCGTGAATGAATAATAAGCCGATAGCGCATAAGTTAAGAATTTCCTTAACCCGGATGTGGGATTTTGAGTCCATAGGGTAGGGAACCAATTTACAAGCATGTAGGAAGAAACGGGAGGTTAAACGGATAAACGGGTTGAAAGTTATGCAAGTTTTAGTGCGCGCGAACGACGAAACAACACAGCAGGAAAAACCAACTTTTGAGAGGCCGTCGCCGACGCCCACATGGGCCGTCGCCGACGCCCTCTGGAAATGTCAGTTTTGCTGACGGGTTATCTTGCTGTCTACGGAGGTTTGGGCTACGGGCAAATGCAAGGGCCGTCGCCGACGCCCCCTAGGGCCGTCGCCGACGCCCTTCCCATGTCCAAAAAGCTGAAAATTAGTTATTTATGTTATATATGCATCGTAGGCTTCGGTATATTATCCGTGGGTTATGGCAAGCCTTTTAAACATGATTTCGAGTGTTCCCTCGACACTTATAAGTTGCAAACTCAAGTCTAAGTACCATGTAATTCATGTATGGATATATATGAGGTATGTAAGATCTTGGACATGTACATATTAGTGTATGTACATATGTAGATGTGTATTTAAGTATATATGAAGGTACGTATGAGTGTATGCAAGTAAGTAGAGGTATAGTAAAGCATGTATGTACGTAGATGTGTATTTTATGTATATATGAAGATACGTATGTGTATATGAACGTATGTAGAGATGTAGTAATGTATGTGTGTATGTAGATATGTAATTGGTATATATGAAGGTATGTATGAGTATATGCATGTATGTAGAGATGTAGGAAGGTAAGTGCGTATGTAGATGTGTATGTATACATATAAAAATGTATGTGTGCATGATTTAGATACGTTGGGTAATATGTTATTAATAGTGTGCCTTGTGAATGATAAGTAATGCAGGTACATTATTGAAGCCTCACCAGAATATGGATACGCAGTTGAAATGCTTAAAAATAGAATGATAACGCAATAGGAAGTGTACGAGATGGAATCTTGTTTATGTATTGTGTACTAATGTGATGAATGTATGTGGTGAGTGCAGGTTGTACGGGTCACGGAGGATCATCAAGGAATAAAGATCGAGGACCGAGTCACATGAAGGATTGTACGGGGTTGTCTAAGGATGTAATTTGTTATACATAAGTTATGATTTATTCTATAATTCAGTCAGTTTGATGTATTCAATATAAAAGAGTTATTTTAAAAGTGAACTTTAAAGTAAGACATAAGGTTTATAATGAAAGAAATTTTATGGCATGAACTTCCGCTGCGACTTTTGTTAATTACGTGTTAGGGTCTTACAAGTTGGTATCAGAGCCCGGTTTGAGGGAAATCAAGTATGAGGAGACAAATACTTGAACTCAAACCTGTGTGCTCTTATGATAAGGAACCCGTACAATCCAAGACTCGATCAAGATCTAAGGGTAGAAGCCAAGGTATGTATGTGCTTAAGTATGTATTGGAAGATAACTAACAATATGTTATGTGTAAGGTAAGCATGGATGCTTGGAAAGAATGATCTGCGAATGCGGTCTAGCACCGGCACCAAGGTATGTAATACGACATATCGACCCAGGTACATATATTTAATATATGTAAGTACATGTAATGGCAAAACCTATCAATAAAAGGAGAATTTTGAATGAAAAATAATGATAAGAACGGTAATGAAGTTTTGGAAATGTTACACATGCCGAAACCTAATTCTTCGGACATAAGGTGACAATTACACGAAGACACGAAACTAGTATGTGGATTGTGTACCTGGCCAGTACACAAGAAACATATGACGATCGTGAGCCCGTGATAATCGTTACAGGTGTGTCCGTTAGAATTAGGTAGTAGGTGGGCGTGAGGATAAAAGGGGAAAGTAAGACTTTCAGGATTTTGAAAGTACCAAATATACAAGAGAAGCATGAATGATATGTTAGAATCCGCGAGACGGATTCGAAACATGAAAGGAAGGAAAGTATGAATGATATGTTAGAATCCGCGAGACGGATTCGAAGCATGGAAGTAATGAAGTATGAATGACCTGTTTGAATCCGTGAGACGGATTCAAGGAATGAAAGGCATGAAAGGAATGTTTGAATTCGTGAAACGGATTCAAGAAAATAAAATATAGAAATAATATGTCTGAATCCGTGAGACGGATTCAACATATGTAAGGAATGAAAGGTGTGAATGCTATGTTTGAATCCATTAGATGGATTCAAATCATAGGATGAAAAAGTTGAACTCGTAAGTAAGTATGAATCAAATAAGTAAGAATTAACTACTTGACTTCGAAAAGTCAAACTGCAAAAGTTGACGAATGAGTCATGCGGGTTAAATGGTAACTGCTATTTAAACTCAATATATTTAATGTTTTGATTTGTAAGTTTTATACTTGTAGGCGAGCATAATGTTTGGCACGCAAACTTAAATTTTGACGAAGGAAATAAGTTTTGAACATATTATGTGTTAGATGCGTTAGTAATCAATCCTTAGGAATCGTAATGGATGACGGGCTACGACCCGGACAATGATTTAAGTATGAACGAGAAGGATAAGTTTTGTTAAGAATGCCTAAATAACGTAATGAATGTTTTTGCAAGTAAGCATGAATGGAAAGCAATACGAACGTGTACCCCAATACATATACGATAATTAAGAAATGTCGGTTAGCCTTGAAAATTCAAACTATGAAGGTTGATGAAATAAGTAACTAGAATGAAAGAGTTTCGTGTGAGAAATAAAATGTACTAACCATTAAATTGTTGATGAAAATGTTAGAACCCTTGATGTGCTGAAACCAATCAAAGTGGTAGAATGAAGCGTACGAGTGGAGGCACATCACATGGATGAATGAAATCTAGCCTTGTACGGCTAGCACTCGCGAAGAATGTGGACAGATCTAAATTATGGATCGCTGTAGTACGGAATGAAATCGAGGTAAGTAAAGTGTTTTAATTTATGACAGGTAAGTATGAATTAGTAAATTGAAAACGCCCTGCAAATTGAATGGTGGAAGGAGTATGGTTTAGTATGGAATGTTTGATCCCTTATAGTTGACATATGAAGAGAACTATGTCAGTAAGAATTAGATTTTATAAGTTTTGAACGAAGATTTCGGGTATTGGTTAAACTCTCTTAAGAAGAACCTGCATGATGCGCTTGCTTCGGCAACTTAAGTGATGCCTGAATTGAGAAGAATAGTAATGTAGGATAACAGAGGTGAGTTGAAGGTAACGTAAGGGTACGTATAGTACAAATAACTATAGGAAAACGTAGAATGACGCTAACTTTGGAATTAAGCGTATATATGTGACTATGAAATAGTAGTTTTGTTGTGGTAACGAAACAATAGTTAAATATTATACAGTGTATGTAGAGAATGTAATTTTAAGAAATGAGATGAAGATATTAGATCCGACATGAACGGATCATATGAATGTATGTATGACTACAGGTTGAAGAAGCATGTATATTGACCCATTATCAACAGGTCAAGGAAATGAGGATGTTATGTAAAGGTATGGTATGGAAAGTATAGACTGTTAGAAAGGAGTCACAAGCGTTTTTGTGTTATAGAAAACTTCTCGGATGGATTGATTTAAAAGTAAGACTAGAATGGGTCTAGTAAGAATAAGAAAGGTTTCGGGGACGAAACCTCCTTTAAGGGGGGTAGACTTGTAACGCCCCAAAATCCAAATGTCATATATTTGAAATATGTCCTTATGCGTTATATTACGAAATAAATAACTAGGCTATTCAACCTAGTTAAGTGCATGGTAAAAACTATTAAAGGAGAAAAGTAGTGCCAAAAATGTGATGGAAGTAAACTTGAGGGGTTAAAGTGGATGGGATGAAACTTGGTCACTAACTAATAGAAAGTATCAACACACACCACACACATTTTCGTGTGTGTGTGTTCTGGATCGTTCCAGAGCTCCCCAAGGGAGCCAAACCCTAACTCAACAATATTCATCAAATTGAAGGGTGAATTGAAGCTCAAATTATCAACCGAACGTGAATTAGTGATCACCAATACAAGGGGATCATAAGGTATGTCTCAAAACTAAGATTGGTGATCATGTATGAAGTGGGTTATGTTTTAATCCGTGAATTAGTATGAAATTGATGATGTATAAGGGTTAGAATCATCAAGTAGAACATAGGTTATGTATAGTTTGTGTTAATTTGATGTTTAGAAGTAAAACCCATTAGTCATGGTGATGATGATGACTTAATCACCATCTATGTCCAATTCTTGTTGAAAGATTGATGAAATATCGGTGTATAACGAGTTATGGTTTGATGAATTGAATAAAATGTGATAATGATATGTTGGATGATTGATTGTGAATACTACATGAAGGTGAGTAGAAGGATTTGATGAACTATGTATGAATGTAGAAGATTGATGCATGAAATAGTTGTACATTATGCTTAGATAGTGGTACGCACGCCAAGTGTTTGATGAAATGACTAAACGACGATATTATGTGAAAATGTATGCAAGTAGTGGATGAACATACATACAATGTGTAAATGATTAAATTGTTATTAAGCTTACCCAAGGAACATGTGTAAGATCGAATCCACGTGGAGGTTTTATTGATGTCTTGTTTGGGTAGAAATGTGCACTAGTATCTTTCATTGTTCACTCACATTGTATGGTACACACTATGTGTTTAGTCGACGGTTTAGTTGAGGTTACAAAATGAAATTGGCGTTAATGTATAGCAAGTAAGGATGGTAAAATCATGTTGGTTATGTACCCCAAATAAGGTCGTCTAGTATGGGATCCCGAAAGCTTTAGTATATGTAGTATTGATAATATGTATGTGTGTGTATGTAATGGATTGATCATGTGGTTGTAAGCATATTACATCATGAATATGAAGTGTATATAATGCCATTGTTATAGCTTAATATGATGACACGGATATATGAGGTTAAGTCGAAAGTCCATAAGATGGGTCGTTGACTTTTGGAAGTCAAACCTTGCATAAGTAGTATGGCTAGACTCTTGTCAAATTTCAATGCTATAAAGTCATATGGTGCGCGTTTAACAATGTGTGTTATATGCAATTATGTAAGGAATTATACGAGTTGGAAGAAACGTGATGTTGGGTATATGTCTTATGTTTGTTAGACTTGACTAATGAAAGTTAGACTTGAACCATGCATTCGACATGATCATTAAGTGTACAATCATGCATACTAACAAGAATGTGATTGCGTGATGTGAAGGCATAAGGATCATGTGAAAATGGACTCAAGCAAGAAAGGCAAAAGGGTCAAAAGGAGGCAAGGGAACGGACGCAAAAAGGTAAGTGATTTCCGTAATCGCTTCTTAGTTGTTTATGTAAGGTTATGTGCTAGTTAGTTAAGTAAGTTAATTGAGGACCAATATGGATGTGTGGTATGAAACCAATGATTTCTGTTAAGTAGATGTAACAGGTCAAAATGCAGTCTTGATGTTAAAACGAAAGTGTTGATTGATGAAAACATGAACGGGTCGAATAAACCGTGAATGAATAATAAGCCGATAGCGCATAAGTTAAGAATTTCCTTAACCCGGATGTGGGATTTTGAGTCCATAGGGTAGGGAACCAATTTACAATCATGTAGGAAGAAACGGGAGGTTAAACGGATAAACGGGTTGAAAGTTATGCAAGTTTTAGTGCGCGCGAACGACGAAACAACACAGCAGGAAAAACCAACTTTTGAGAGGCCGTCGCCGACGCCCACATGGGCCGTCGCCGACGCCCTCTGGAAATGTCAGTTTTGCTGACGGGTTATCTTGCTGTCTACGGAGGTTTGGGCTACGGGCAAATGCAAGGGCCGTCGCCGACGCCCCCTAGGGCCGTCGCCGACGCCCTTCCCATGTCCAAAAAGCTGAAAATTAGTTATTTATGTTATATATGCATCGTAGGCTTCGGTATATTATCCGTGGGTTATGGCAAGCCTTTTAAACATGATTTCGAGTGTTCCCTCGACACTTATAAGTTGCAAACTCAAGTCTAAGTACCATGTAATTCATGTATGGATATATATGAGGTATGTAAGATCTTGGACATGTACATATTAGTGTATGTACATATGTAGATGTGTATTTAAGTATATATGAAGGTACGTATGAGTGTATGCAAGTAAGTAGAGGTATAGTAAAGCATGTATGTACGTAGATGTGTATTTTATGTATATATGAAGATACGTATGTGTATATGAACGTATGTAGAGACGTAGTAATGTATGTGTGTATGTAGATATGTAATTGGTATATATGAAGGTATGTATGAGTATATGCATGTATGTAGAGATGTAGGAAGGTAAGTGCGTATGTAGATGTGTATGTATACATATAAAAATGTATGTGTGCATGATTTAGATACGTTGGGTAATATGTTATTAATAGTGTGCCTTGTGAATGATAAGTAATGCAGGTACATTATTGAAGCCTCACCAGAATATGGATACGCAGTTGAAATGCTTAAAAATAGAATGATAACGCAATAGGAAGTGTACGAGATGGAATCTTGTTTATGTATTGTGTACTAATGTGATGAATGTATGTGGTGAGTGCAGGTTGTACGGGTCACGGAGGATCATCAAGGAATAAAGATCGAGGACCGAGTCACATGAAGGATTGTACGGGGTTGTCTAAGGATGTAATTTGTTATACATAAGTTATGATTTATTCTATAATTCAGTCAGTTTGATGTATTCAATATAAAAGAGTTATTTTAAAAGTGAACTTTCAAGTAAGACATAAGGTTTATAATGAAAGAAATTTTATGGCATGAACTTCCGCTGCGACTTTTGTTAATTACGTGTTAGGGTCTTACAACCTGGAAAGTTCTTGTCTCCGAATCAAGCTTCTTGACGGCTAAAAGTCTCTCTTTTGCAGCAGGTGTCAACTTCAGACGAGAGATGGAGATAGCTGCACAATAAACAAAGGAAATATTAGTGATCCTCACCCTAAGGAACAAATCTTATGGTGATCCTTCCAGGATCCTCTATCCTACCATGAGTAGCCCACTCTTTGGGCAGATCCTTCCCGTCAGGGATGGTATCTCTCCTAACAAAAAAAGAACCGACGCTTCCAGTTGGTGTCGTTCTTGGTGACCTTGAAGACAGGATGATCCTCTCCAGCTTTTCGCTTAAATAGATAACGATGGGGTCCGAAAGTGGTAAGATCATACATCTCAGCCAGCTTCGCCATACCAAGGTCAATCCCCTCTTGTTCAATGATCCTTTCAAGGGTATATAAAACCCTCCAGATCATTGGCATGGCCTGGATATAGCAGATGCCGGTGAGAGAGAAGAAGGATTGAGTGAACTGTGGGAAAGGATATGAATATCCTATCAAGAACGGAGTAACAGGAAAGGCTACCCAAGAATCAGAGATAAAATCATTCAAAGCGGTAGAAGTAAAAGACTTGAAGATGGTGTTCGCCGGAAAACAATGACGGATCTTGTCAACCTGAGGATCGGTAAAGCAGCACCTCTCGGCAGGAGAATCTTTGATGATCCCTTGACCCTTCAAGAGACTGTTCTTCTCAGGATCCTTATGAGGGGAATTCCGGAGCAACATATTTGCAGAAGAATGGAAAGAGACAGAGAAACAGAGTAAGAGAAGGAAGAAAAGAGGAGAATACCTGATCAATCTTCGGACGAGATTATAAAGGGAGTTTCTCTTGAATTTAAATGCAAATTGATCCTATCTCTATCTCCTATTTATAATGATGATCTGCAGGGCTGTCACTTCTGTGACGTAAGAATTGCAACGGCTAGTCCGACTTCAACGGCTAGTTATTCGATTAACTTGTTGCGGATAAGATCAAGCAAAATATAACTCATTTATTTACAATATTACTCCTTATATTTTGGGGGCAATTGTTAGGGCTGGATTTTTATGACATATGATCCTTACATGTGATCCTAACCAGTGATCCTTATTTCTTTGGCAGATAGTGATCCTCAGAAGAGTTCCAGGATCAGGATCACGGACCATCATAGGGATCCTCATGCTAACAGTTGTTTTCATTGGATTTAATGTTATCTTGCAGGAATGTCTAGCAGGATCCGCTCTTAGCAACGTAATCAAGGGACTCGTCTTTACAACTTTGGCATATGCTTAATCAGAGATGAACGTTGTAGAGGATATGGAAACTTAGCATGATTTAAGGGCGATAATTTAGGCTAGATTTACTTTTATTCCTAAAGGGGTAATGAGCTGATAGTTAGTCTATTTACCTAAAATAGGGCCACTCACACTTGTATATATAGCACTCTTCCACATGCGGAAGACACACAACACATTCCTCACACGCTTAGACACAATACTATAGTGATCCTTGTACTCAGCTCGTTACCATCCGAAGTTGTAATCATTATTTGTTATATTGAAGTTTGGTGATCGGTAGTTGCCATCACCCGAGGTTTTTTATGCCGGAGATCATTCATTGATCGAGGGCTTTTTCCTCGTATAAATCCTTGTGTCACTTGCATATTTCATACTAAAGTGATCCTTTACTTTTTCATCAAACCAAGCATCATTCCACGTTTACATAGAGTTTGGTTGCATTATCCTTGTGTGATTTTTTGACCAAAACACTACTTGTCTCTCCTGGATCCTCTTGTCATCCTCTAGCCGGATGAACCTGAGTGCCCGAGTTCTTACTTCGTCTAGGTTCCTGCATGGTGTCATAACAAGATCATCATAGAACAATGAATCCTTAAGCAATCCCATTTTAAAGGCCTCAACAGCTGTGGCCACATCCAAGTTAGGAATGTCCAAGGATTCTTTACTAAATTTGGTTATATAATCCCTTAATGATTCATTATGACCCTGAGTTATCCTATATAATTCACTAGTCAATCGTTCAAATTTTCTGCTACAAGAAAATTGATTATTGAATAGGTTAACTAAATTAGCAAACGAAGTAATAGAGTAAGGGGGAAGACTTAGCAGCCATTTAAGAGCTGATCCAGTTGTTTTGGTCAAAAATCACTTAAAGATAATGCAACCAAACTTTATGTAAGCGGGGAATGATGCTTGGTATGATGAACAAAGTGAAGGATCACTTAAATGTAAAATGCACAAGTGACACAAGGATTTATACGAGGAAAAAGCCCTTGATCAATGATGTAACACCCCCAAAATTTCACCTGCGGAAACTCCGCGAGGCGTGTCACGCATCAGAGTTCGAGCCACCAATCACATTGAACCAATGTGATTAATATTTAAATAAGTCTTGACACTATTTTACCAAAATAAGTTGTCAACATAATATTAATTCTCAAAAGTTGTGTAGCGGAAGCATGTAATAAGTCGTTTAACAATTGTTTCGTAATAACGCTTAAAACCAATGTATTAAATGTATTTCAATCCAAGAGCCTCGATCCATGACCACTCCAGCACTCCCAGATAGCAAGCTTCCCAATTCCAAGATACCTAACGACCTGCGAGCATGTAACACGTGTATCAGACAAAGCTGGCGAGTTCACAGTTTTAGAAAATGTTTATTACCCGTTGTGTGAAAAACCGTTCAATAACCAATGCAAGTAATATTGTTAATATCTCATTTCCGAACAATGACGGCTCCTGAAATACACGACTGCCCTTCCCACGTACTCCTATCTAGTACTGGGCCAGACTGGGTCATTAGTTCACCTCCGTCCTCTACAGGCACAGGGTGAGGGTGCCAAACCTAAGTAGCGCTACTAACTAATACCCGATGAAGGACTTACAAAAGATGATAGGTGAGAATATTAACCAATATACCCGTTTTTACCCAAAGACTCATCCCCCCATGGGATACCCACTGACTGTCCCCAACCACTGGGACGCATGCTCGAATGTAGTGAACTCACCTTTGGTTTGCTCGGTAAGGTTAAGGTATGTGTTCACCGCTTTATCAATCCAATCCTAGTATGGTTTAAATACCCATCAGTTACTTACACACATAAACCACACACCTTTATCATACAAATATTAAGCAAGCTTGGCACGTATAATCACCCTAGTTATGACGTGTATTCGTGTCATACGTATTCTATACTTAACAAGTTCATCCATCCTACTGACGCCCACTAACAATTCACGTTTCAGTCACATGAACAAGCATACATCAACAATAATTCATATTATTAAATAATCGCTCCGGGGTTACAAAATCCTATACCAAAGTGGTACAGGTCCCGCCATACGTGACAACCCATATATATAAAAAAAACGATAACTTACTGAACCTTAACGCTATATAACAATTTCGAGTATGGCATTATTATATACGATTAATATCATTAATCAATTTCAATAATATATATTTATCCATTCAACAATTATCCACCCAACTACCATATAAGCCACCCTATTGAGTATTGATGTACTCGGCTCAAACACCCAGGCCGCCCCATAAATTTTCATATGATAAGCTCAATTAAATAAAGAAATGCCACTAAGAATAGTCCAAACCGCCCACATCCACTGATGTATGCGGCCCCCAATTCTTGACCCATAACTGATTACAAACTTTAATATAAATTCCTAAACCTATCCTACCCCACTAACTTTGTATTGGTCCAATTAGAGTATAATCTTATCATATGTTGTCAGCCATTTAGCAATCCATAGTTGTATACATGTGCAGCCATTATAGTGTGCATATAAAAGTGATATTGGAATTCATAATTTATTAGAAGACAAGTTAGTTGTTGAAATAGACAACCGCCATTCAAACCCAACCACATCGGTTTCATATTCAAGCACACTAGGTCAGTTATCAATTATACATGCAAAATATAAAATAAATGGCTGCACTTTCCACTGAATGGCCGACATCATGCAGTGTTAATTTTCCAAGTTGGCTGCATTTATTCACAAAAGAATTTTCATCATCACACCATCATTATATATTTTTGTAGTCACATCCGATGATCATTACCCACATATGTTCGAGTAAAGTATCGATCTTATTTATTTACCCATTAGTTCAAGGTTAACCTGTTATCACATGTCAATAATTTACATAAACACGACAATCAGTAGCAATCAGCAGGAACTACAACAAGTTATCGGCAAGAACTACAACAAGTTTCATGTTTTATGACTTCACATATTATGGTGCCACATGACCCTAATCATCTAGGACTATAATCATATAACAATTAAGGACTGAGAGAGATCAAACTAACCAAAAGCTCGACCAAGAGAACCAATGTTTCGAAGGGGGTGGGGGCTGCCAACGTCTTCAATGAATTTAGGGTTTGCAATATTTGCTAAGAATTGTTTCATCATAACCCATATGTGTACGTATACATAGGGATTTAGTATTGGGCCACATTGATTAAAAGAGAAGGGGTGGGCCGAGAAGTAACACCAATATATAAACGGCCCAAACACCAAAAATACACTTACGGCCCAAATGCATATACACAAGCAACCTGGGCCGAATCGCTTATGTGCGGCGACCCAATTACGTAAACATGTGGTGTCTATCAAGTTTAACACATAACAATGGTTCACACTTAGCAAGATGTAACGTTTAGGTTTAGATTCAAGCTTAATGGAGTGATGCTAGTTTAGTGCACTAGAGAGGGGTAAGTTAGAAATTAAAAATCACGAGATAAGGCGTCACTAACCTTGAGAGTTCGGGTTGTCACATCATCCCCAACTTGAAAGAAATTTCGTCCCGAAATTTGACAAGTAAACACGAAAGAATGAAGCGAGGATTCAAGATTGTTGCGGATTTTGCTCAGGTGTGACATCATCCCCAACTTGAAGAGGAATTTCGTCCCGAAATTCACCAGTGATAACCATGGTTGGTTCAACCTCTTGAACCATGGAGGATATTAAAGTTTCAACAGATTCTTACATTCCTATGTAAACTCCAGTCCACGTATTGGGGTTTAACAAATCCACACAACTTATGCTAGCGAACCTTGACTCCTTAGTCCGTGTTTTCGATAGGTTCCCTGATAAATACAACTGTTCTGATGACTTCAGACTCCGACAAGGGTATCATAAGGGTTTCATCAGACAACACGGTCTTACATCTATGGCGTACATACCATTCCAACAGTTATCCCACTCCATCAATTAGTCTGGGTTTGTGAGCCATGCCACCGTTTCATTCTAGTAGTTCGGATGTTCCCACGCGTCGAAAGCTAAGATTACCATGTTTACTATAGCGTACCGCACCCTCCTAGGGTGATACTTTCGGTTATGACACGTTCGTCCACAACGAACTCCCAGAGTTTCTTATGCTTATCAGTTTCCCTAACAGTTACGCGTTGCCATCAAACAATTTCCCAGAGTTCAAGAGTTTTGAGCTCAAATCCTGGTTTTGCGATTAGGTTATCACCCACCTTAATTCAACAAGGAGATTAGCGTTACTGTCCAAGCGATGCCTCAACCAAGGCTATATGCATACTAATACGGTAACTGCTGCTGTAGAACTCACCCAAAGGTAAGTGTCCTTCCAGTTCTACCACAGTTAACCCTACACATGCTCACAGCATGTCCTCGTGTGCAAGGATGGTTCGTTTACTCTGATCGTTTGCCCCACGGTGATACGAAATGTCCATGCCTATACGTAAGCCGAGGGTACCGTGTATTGCCTGTCAAAAATCAGGTATAGCTCCAGAATCAGAAGTAATCAGATTGGCACCTCGTGCATGAGACCACCTCTCTCAGAAGAGCATCCACAACTTGTGAAGACCCGCTAGTTTTCTTGATTGTAAGAGAGTGTGCTGGTTTCGTGAGACAATCAACGGTCCTTAGGTGATATCGGTTCCGTTCTGAGTTCTAAGTAAACCAATGACAAATTCATGATGTTTGTTCTCGTTTCCGTATGGGTGTTTCTGGTTACTGCTCAACAAGTAGGTTTCTGGTGTTCCACCTTGACCTTCGCACATGTCCAACATCGTTCATATGTAGTGCTATGGGGCTTTCCTGCCCGGTCATTCATACGAGGCTTAGAATCCTAACATCTGCTATCAAGTCCAAACTACTGGAACATCGGAGTTGGTGTACTTCGCTCAGTATGAGTTCCATATGGTTGCTGTATAGTGGAATCCACATTTGTTCCATGAGATAGCGAATAGCGTCTGCCTTACCAATAGTTGCTTCTTCATGCCTTGCATGAACCCATCTTGTGAATTCTCTTCCAACAGGTCTTCACTTCGAACAAGGTGAGTCTGGTCAAGTGTGTCAGAGTGGATAGTGAACTGCAAGGTCGTGCACGTTCAGGTCTCACGGTCGTATTCATCCAAAAGTTCCATCCAGCGTTCTCATCAACTGATAAAGCTTCTTTCGTGGCCAGGGTACACGGGAGGCCCTTGTGATCGGTCTAAGTAACGCGTTCGGTACCGCCCAAGTAATGCCTCCAAGTGAATCCAAAGGCCACGATTTCTACCACTGGTTGTGTGTCGTGCTGTTCTTCTTCGTGACTCCATTACGTAAGTCGTCACTTTCTTGTGTTACGTCGGCGTGTATCTGGGACTCCGACTCAAACATGATGATATACCACTGTATTACCCACACCCTCGGGTAAAACGATGCTCAGCGTCTTGCAGGGTTAAGATTCGAAAGTTGGAAAGGCGTCCTCCTGTTCTGTCTTTTGCAATCACATCACTTGGTTGTACTAGAGAGGTCTAAGTTTTGGTGGTTTTCGGAATCCTTACGATTCATCTGCGGTAACATCAAGCGGGACCAGGTAATCGTTGTAGCCTCGGGGAATTCTTCAGTGTCGATCAATTTCCAACCAAAACGGGTCTTAGCGAGATCCACGTGCATCCTTGCTTCATTGATGATATGACCCACCAAAGACACCTCTCGAATCCAGAAGTTACATTGATCGAGACCTCGTGCGGTATGGCTCCTCCCTCAGGGTTCTTTTAATAAAATGCAAGAATGTCTGTGATGTTCTTCTCTCTTGGGAAAGATTCGGAAAGTTATCGAATAACATGGTTGGTTCACATGATACGTAAAGCTGCGGGTGGGATGACCACCCCAAAGGTCATGGGGTACAAAGTCGCATGGCTGAATTGCGTCGGATGTGTCGCTTTAATAATCTTTTCCCCCTGGACTTTCATCTGATAAAGCTCGTTCCTTACAACTAGTCGATGGGTCGTCAATACACGGTCATAGAAAACGGTCCCTTGACTGTCACATTGATGAGTTCCCGATAATCAGTACACACACCAAAAGGCTCATCTTCCCGGATATATCTGGGGCTTTCCAACGCGAAGACTAGGTCTGACGACCTCCTTGCCGAACAGTCCTCATAGTGGCTTATACTGCTCTTGCACCCATCCTGATGCAAGACAGTAAGAGTACGAGTATTCGGAGCTTCCTCTGGTCGTGAGATCAACGAGTTTCTGACTAATAGTTGTGGTGATATGTCTAAAAGTTCTTCGAGTTGTACATTGAGATTAGTCACGACAATTGATAGATCCTCGTTCTTATCGCCCTTTGTCTGATTATTAGAGTTAGTTGCTACTACAGTGAGGTCATACCTTCACAGACGCTTTCTGGGCTGTCATTACCGACACGATGCAAATCTTCTCACCACTCCGGTACTTCAATGCATAAAGTGACGCTAAATCTCTTCACACAGGGTGCGTCTGAGTGATTTGTCTAGTTAATGAACCATTACTGACTACTATCTTGTAACCACCCAGGATAGTAGGAGTGAGACCGGTGTCGCATGCCTGTCTCCCGTAGGGTCGAGTTTGTGTCTCAACTAACATATGAGGTCGCAGTGACTTGCCATCAGCCGGTTCCATAACATGTTTGGTTTTGCGAATCATCAGGGTTAAACAGAATTAGGGCGAAGCGATGTTCTACTCATCCAACCCACCATGTTGTTATTGTCCTATCGTTGCTCACATCAATCCTAACTTCCCTTCCGTGAGCACCACTACCGGTGTAATTGTTACAATCACGCGGATTCCTCCCGTACCGTCATCGCTCCCTTGGTTGTGGTCGTTTTGAATTACCAACGTCCAGTGCATGCCGAAGGCACCTTCATTTCCCTTACAGTAGGCTGCTATTACAAGTATCTGGGTGTCACGAATACTGTTGCTCCAATGTTAGTGCTTGAAGCCGAACGCCACGTTCTTTCACCACAATGTCCCTCTCTTCACACTTCGTGCCGAGTTCCAAGGTACTACTCGTTGTGTTGGAATTTACACATCCCACACTAAGATCTGTTGTCATTGCTAAAGTCCAGATTGGTTTGTAACAGTTGACCCCCACGAGTCGCTGTCCAGTGTTAAAAACTTAGATTGAAGTCAGTTCGCTGGTGTTCGTTGCTGGTAATCGGGGTCGTCCGAATACTGAAGTCGGTAGGATACTACACTCATCCTTTTGTCCATCATTCCAGCAAGCGATTCGAATTATTCCCAGTGTGTTTCAAGAGTGTTGCAAAAGTGATCGCACTCCGAGGTTTAGAGCGTTAGTGTGTTGGGTCCAAACAAATGAAGATAAGTGAGGAAGGTAATAACCATTCATTCGACGCTACCACATCCAACTCAGGGACGTTCGCACAAGCACCTAGCATTCTACACAGTTTGCTAGGCGTTCTGATGAGTGTTCAGGCAATGTTTGTTAACATCGAGGTTCGTAAATGTTTGATGAGAAGTGAAAAGTTCGTGTTTCAAAAAGTTTGTGTTCATGTAAGAGTCACTCACTGCTATGCCTCCTATAGGCTGTTGTGTGTCACATTAATCAAATAATAGAAGTGAAAAGCCGTGTACACAATATGGGGGTAAGGATGCTTGGTACATTCCGTACCAGCTTGATAGGCTGCTAAAGCCTCAGCCACGCGGGTGTTGATTAGGTCGGTCAACTCAGCCTGAGTCATGGTGATGTTGCCACGTCCGTGTCCTCATCCACTCATGTTTCTATAGTTGGGAATAAACCGATTTAGGAGTCGAAACGAGATGGGAGTCAAGTATCATACTGATATTTACGTACTACCAAGTTCACACATAGTAGGGCAGAACCCTCCTCACGCTCGATAAGTCTCACTGGGACTTGCATGCACCCCGCGTTATTATTAAGTGTGCACCCATAATAATAAGGCAATTTGCATGCTTATCTCAGTGCTTCTTAGCTCGCGCTCAAAGTTTCCCCCGTTCAAACAACACAACAGATGATATCACAGGTCTATGACTCGCATGAGTCGATGTGTGGGGTCACGCTATCAAGTCACTATGGTGCTAATTGTTTCAGTTCATATACGTTGTGAGTGTGTGACTGTTAAACAAGTAATGTATAAGGTGAGAGAGAAGCGAACCTTGCAATCTGGAGCTGAGTGTCATGATCGATTTTCGAAGTTGTTCGGTTATAGTCTGGTTTTATAAAACGTTTTAAAACCTAGTTCACTATAACCAGTGGCTCTGATACCAACTGTAACACCCCCAAAATTTCACCTGCGGAAACTCCGCGAGGCGTGTCACGCATCAGAGTTCGAGCCACCAATCACATTGAACCAATGTGATTAATATTTAAATAAGTCTTGACACTATTTTACCAAAATAAGTTGTCAACATAATATTAATTCTCAAAAGTTGTGTAGCGGAAGCATGTAATAAGTCGTTTAACAATTGTTTCGTAATAACGCTTAAAACCAATGTATTAAATGTATTTCAATCCAAGAGCCTCGATCCATGACCACTCCAGCACTCCCAGATAGCAAGCTTCCCAATTCCAAGATACCTAACGACCTGCGAGCATGTAACACGTGTATCAGACAAAGCTGGCGAGTTCACAGTTTTAGAAAATGTTTATTACCCGTTGTGTGAAAAACCGTTCAATAACCAATGCAAGTAATATTGTTAATATCTCATTTCCGAACAATGACGGCTCCTGAAATACACGACTGCCCTTCCCACGTACTCCTATCTAGTACTGGGCCAGACTGGGTCATTAGTTCACCTCCGTCCTCTACAGGCACGGGGTGAGGGTGCCAAACCTAAGTAGCGCTACTAACTAATACCCGATGAGGGACTTACAAAAGATGATAGGTGAGAATATTAACCAATATACCCGTTTTTACCCAAAGACTCATCCCCCCATGGGATACCCACTGACTGTCCCCAACCACTGGGACGCATGCTCGAATGTAGTGAACTCACCTTTGGTTTGCTCGGTAAGGTTAAGGTATGTGTTCACCGCTTTATCAATCCAATCCTAGTATGGTTTAAATACCCATCAGTTACTTACACACATAAACCACACACCTTTATCATACAAATATTAAGCAAGCTTGGCACGTATAATCACCCTAGTTATGACGTGTATTCGTGTCATACGTATTCTATACTTAACAAGTTCATCCATCCTACTGACGCCCACTAACAATTCACGTTTCAGTCACATGAACAAGCATACATCAACAATAATTCATATTATTAAATAATCGCTCCGGGGTTACAAAATCCTATACCAAAGTGGTACAGGTCCCGCCATACGTGACAACCCATATATATAAAAAAAACGATAACTTACTGAACCTTAACGCTATATAACAATTTCGAGTATGGCATTATTATATACGATTAATATCATTAATCAATTTCAATAATATATATATTTATCCATTCAACAATTATCCACCCAACTACCATATAAGCCACCCTATTGAGTATTGATGTACTCGGCTCAAACACCCAGGCCGCCCCATAAATTTTCATATGATAAGCTCAATTAAATAAAGAAATGCCACTAAGAATAGTCCAAACCGCCCACATCCACTGATGTATGCGGCCCCCAATTCTTGACCCATAACTGATTACAAACTTTAATATAAATTCCTAAACCTATCCTACCCCACTAACTTTGTATTGGTCCAATTAGAGTATAATCTTATCATATGTTGTCAGCCATTTAGCAATCCATAGTTGTATACATGTGCAACCATTATAGTGTGCATATAAAAGTGATATTGGAATTCATAATTTATTAGAAGACAAGTTAGTTGTTGAAATAGACAACCGCCATTCAAACCCAACCACATCGGTTTCATATTCAAGCACACTAGGTCAGTTATCAATTATACATGCAAAATATAAAATAAATGGCTGCACTTTCCACTGAATGGCCGACATCATGCAGTGTTAATTTTCCAAGTTGGCTGCATTTATTCACAAAAGAATTTTCATCATCACACCATCATTATATATTTTTGTAGTCACATCCGATGATCATTACCCACATATGTTCGAGTAAAGTATCGATCTTATTTATTTACCCATTAGTTCAAGGTTAACCTGTTATCACATGTCAATAATTTACATAAACACGACAATCAGTAGCAATCAGCAGGAACTACAACAAGTTATCGGCAAGAACTACAACAAGTTTCATGTTTTATGACTTCACATATTATGGTGCCACATGACCCTAATCATCTAGGACTATAATCATATAACAATTAAGGACTGAGAGAGATCAAACTAACCAAAAGCTCGACCAAGAGAACCAATGTTTCGAAGGGGGTGGGGGCTGCCAACGTCTTCAATGAATTTAGGGTTTGCAATATTTGCTAAGAATTGTTTCATCATAACCCATATGTGTACGTATACATAGGGATTTAGTATTGGGCCACATTGATTAAAAGAGAAGGGGTGGGCCGAGAAGTAACACCAATATATAAACGGCCCAAACACCAAAAATACACTTACGGCCCAAATGCATATACACAAGCAACCTGGGCCGAATCGCTTATGTGCGGCGACCCAATTACGTAAACATGTGGTGTCTATCAAGTTTAACACATAACAATGGTTCACACTTAGCAAGATGTAATGTTTAGGTTTAGATTCAAGCTTAATGGAGTGATGCTAGTTTAGTGCACTAGAGAGGGGTAAGTTAGAAATTAAAAATCACGAGATAAGGCGTCACTAACCTTGAGAGTTCGGGTTGTCACATCATCCCCAACTTGAAAGAAATTTCGTCCCGAAATTTGACAAGTAAACACGAAAGAATGAAGCGAGGATTCAAGATTGTTGCGGATTTTGCTCAGGTGTGACAAATGATCTCCAGCATAAAAAACCTCGGGTGATGGAAACTACCGATCACCAAACTTCAATAAAACAAATAATGGTTACAACTTCGGATGGTAACGAGCTAGGTACAAGGATCACTATAGTAACGTATGCTAAAGCGTGTGAGAAATGTGTTGTGTCTTCCGAATGTGGAAGAGTGCTACTTATACAAGTGTGTGTGGTCGTATTTTAGGTAAATAACCTAACTATTAGCTCGTTACCCCTTCAAGAATAGAAGTAAATTTAGCCTAAATTATCGCCCTTAAATTGTGCTGAGTTTCCATATTGTCCATAACGTCCATCTTTGATTATGCATATGCCAAAGTAGCGTGACAGGTTCCTTGTTTACGTTGCTAAGAGCGGATCCTACACGAAATTCCTGCAAGATAACATTAAATCCAAAGAGAACAATCGTTAGTATGAGGATCCCTAGGATGGTCCATGATCCTGATCCTGGAGCTCCTCTGAGGATCACTATCTGCCAAAGAAGTAAGGATCACTTGTTAGGATCACATGTAAGGATCATAGGTCATAAAAATCCAGCCCTAACAATTGCCCCCAAAATATAAGGAGTATTTATGTAATATTAACGAGTTATATTTTGCCGAATCTTATCTATAACTAACTCAACGGATATATAGCCGTTGAGAACGAACTATCCGTTGCGATCTGACGTCATGGAGATGACAGCCCTGCACAAATCATCATTATAAATAGAGATAGGGATAGGATCGTTTGCATTTAAATTCGAGAACTCTTCCCTTTATAACCGCGATCAGAGGATTGAACAGGTATTCCCCTTCTCCTTCTATCTTGCTTGCTCTGTTTTTCTTTTTTCTTTCCATCGTCTTGAAAAGATGTTGCTCCGGAACTCCCCGCATAAGGATCCTAAGAAGAACAGCCCCTTGAAGGGTCAAGGGATCATCAAAGATTCTCCCACCGAGAGGTGCTGTTTTACCGATCCTCAGATCGACAGAATCCGTCAATGCTTTCCGGCGAACACTCTCTTCAAGTCTTTTACCCCCACTGCTTTGAGTGATTTTATTTCTGATACTTGGGTAGCTTTCCCGGTCACTCCTATCTTGATAGGATATTCGTATCCTTTCCCACAGTTCACTCAATCCTTTTTCTCTCTTACCGGCATCTGCTATATCCAGGCTATGCCCATGATCTGGAGGGTCTTATACACCCTTGAGAGGATCATTGAACAAGAGGGGATTGACATTGGTATGGCGGAGCTGGCTGAGATGTATGATCTTACCACTTTCGGATCCCATCGCTATTTGTTTAAGCGAAAAGCTGGGGAGGATCACCCTGTCTTCAAAGTTACCAAGAACGACACGAACTGGAAGCGACGGTTCTTTTTTGTTAGGAGAGATACCATCCCTGATGGGAAGGATCTGCCCAAAGAGTGGGCTACTCATGGTAGGATAGAGGATCCTGGAAGGATCACCATAAAACCTGTTCCTAAGGATGAGGATCACTGATATTTTCTTGTTTTATTGTGCAGCTATATCCATTTCTCGTCTTAGGTTGACTCCTGCTGCAAAAGAGAGACTTTTGGCCTTCAAGAAGCTTGATCCTGAAGCAAGAACTTTCCAAGTTGCCACTCAAGATTCTCAGGAAGTATCCTCTGCCTCTGCCACAATGTCAAGTAAGTATCCTTATTTAAAAGTAATTCTATGTAGGATTTCAAATTTAATTAGAATACTTATCTTATTTTGGTTGTGTAGGTGCTGGAAAATCCTCTAAGTCCGCCTCAAAATTTGGCATCGATGATCTAACCAACGTCAGATCCTCCAGAAAGAAGAATCCTGCTAGCCCAAGTACTTCCGTCCCGAAAGCACCTGCTAGAGGGAAAGGAGGCAAGAAGAGAAAGGCCTCTGATGCTGAGGATCTCCAAGGCCTGCCCCTGCTCCGCCAACAGTTTCTAGATTACTTCAATGAGGTAAGGATCACTGCCCCTGTTTGCGTATCCTGATAGTTTTAAGGATTGTTTCTGATATTTGTGTCTTATCTTCCTTGCAGAAATTTGCTGAAATAGAGACTTATGTTGGCCACGTTGAGGATCAAGACCGCCAAATCGCTGACCTCCAACAAATGGGTGTGCTGAAGGATCTCAAGATTGCTGATCTTGAGAAGGAGCTCCGGGCTACCAAGGATGATGCTACCAAAATGCTGATCAACTTTGATTATGAGAAGCATGATATCACCCAGGATGCCAAGGTCTCTGCTGCGATAGCCATGTATAAGATCCAGTTGCAGATGGCTGCGGAGGCTCAGGATCCTGCCTTCGACAAAAGCACATGGGACGTGGAGGGCTGGAAGGCGAGGCTGGCAGAGTTGGAGGATGATGAGGAGGCTGAGGAGATACCGATGCTTGAAGGTGCTGGCAAGGATCATGCTGGGGAGGCAAGCGGAGCTGGTGGTGATGGTGCAGCGAAGGATTGAGCTGCAGGATTGGGCAATGATGGAAACTTCTAGACATAGCCGGAGCCCAATTTTTTTGTGGTTGTTGATGTTTTTTCAAACAATTATGGTCTGTAACTTTGAACAATAGTTTTAGGATTAAGGATCCAGGATCCTTCAGACAATAGGTAGGATTGCGAATGGTGGAGTGATCCTCTGTTTGGGGGATGAAGCCATTGTGATCCTGCCGCCTTTTATTTACCTGCATGCTATGACCGCACAAACAATGGACACCCTTTGCCAACCCATGTGGACGGGCCACGTTTTGCTGGCAGAAACGTGGGTTGGCAATTTTGACAACTTTGAAGGGTTTTAAACCTTTGTTAATAAAATAACTCTAATCTTTTTGGCTTATCTTGTGTTGTTATCCTTTTAATTTCCAATTGTTTTGATATATATTTGCCTGAGTGAGAAAGGTTAAGCAAATTATGTTTAAGAAATTTAGGATATGATCCTGGATCAAATATCCTATAATCGAAAATTTTCAAAGTAGTTTATTTTAAGGATCATAGGTTCAGTTGTCAAAGTCTAAGGGTTATTCAAACAATTAATGAATGAAATTGAAAATAGTTGAGGATCATACCTGAGGATCCAAGTTAGGATCATAACCTTTAATCAGGATAACCATAAGTGAAACCTTAATGGATAATAAGGATTAAGGATCCTTAATTGTTTAACTTTGAAAACCTGAAAAGTAGAACATAACTTGGGACTAAGCCAATATAAAAGATAAGTTAGTAACTGGGGACAAGCCCAAAGGATAACTGGGGACAAGCCCAAAGGATCACTGGGGACAAGCCCGAAGGATAACTGGGGACAAGCCCAAAGATCGTATGTAAACTGGAGTATGGCCCTCACTGGCGACTATCCAAACTTAGTGACATGAAAATGCCAAAACCTTAGCTAACGTGAAAACGTTAGAAACCTTATGAACGGATGTATGGTACGTCTACCATTATACGTAGGATCCTAGGTATAGCCAGTACGATGAGGTTATCAGCCCCTAAAGCGAGTACTGGTCCCAAAGACGTGAACTATACCAGGATCATCGTGCGCTACAGGCGAAAACTGGGGACAAGCCCAAGGATAACTGGGGACAAGCCCAAGGATCTGAGTTGCTTCTGAAGATTGTTGACATTATGCTAAGGATACCTGGACTTATCAGAACTCAAAATCTCGTGAGAGAAGGATGAAGGATACATGATCCTTATCCTTAAATAAGAAGATATGTAAATAAGAGTTCGAGCTTAGGACATTACCAGAGTAAGGATCAATGATGCTTCAGGGATCCTTGAAGGATACTTCCAATGTAAGGATCACTCATGCCAGAAGGATCCTGCTTCACATGAAATATTTCTTTAAGTGAACAGCATTCCAGGCTCTCGGTAACAAATTTCCTTCCATGGTTAGCAATCTATATGCCCCCTTTCCTGCTTCGGCTTCAATCAAGTAAGGGCCTTCCCACTTTGGTGCCAATTTCCCATCAGCAGGATTGATGGTATTTTGGAATGCTTTTCTCAATACCATATCCCCAACTTGGAATTTCCTTATCCTGACATTTTTGTTGTAAGCACCAGCCATTCTTTTTTGGTAGCTTGCCATCCTTATCCTAGTCAAATCCCTGATTTCCTCAATAGTATCCAGGTCCTGAGCTAAGTTTGCAGCATTCTGCTCAGGATCACGAGTACTTGTTCTAGTAGTTGAAACCACCATTTCTGTTGGGATCACTGCTTCTGCCCCAAACACTAAAGAGAAGGGTGTTTGACCAGTAGCATTCTTGGGAGTTGTCCTATCAGCCCAAAGTACGTAAGGCAATTCCTCTGCCCATTTCCCTTTCTTGGATCCAAGTTTCTTCTTTAGATTGTTGATGATGATCTTGTTGGATGATTCTGCTTGACCATTGGCTTGTGGGTGGACTGGTGTTGATGTTATCATCTTGATCCCCCAATTGTCACAAAAGTTAGTAGTCCTGCTCCCAATAAATTGGGAACCATTATCACACACAATTTCAGAAGGAATGCCAAATCTAGTTATGATATTTCTCTTAATAAAGGATATAACTTCCTTTTCTCTGACTTGGGCAAAAGCTTCAGCCTCTATCTATTTGGAGAAGTAGTCAGTCATGGCAAGCATGAATACTTTTCCACCAGGTGCCTTAGGGAACTTGCCAACTATATCCATCCCCCATCTCATAAATGGCCAAGAGGATGGAATAGGATGTAGAAACTCAGCCGGCTGATGAAGGATATTGTTGTGTCTTTGACAAGGATCACACTTCTTAGCATACTCCACAGCATCCCTTTTCATAGTTGGCCAGTAGTATCCTGTCCTTAAGATCCTTGAGAACAATGCCCTGCCCCCAGTGTGGTTTCCACAATCTCCTTCATGGAAGTCTTTTAACACTTCTTGAACTTCAGGATCCTCGATACATCTTAAATATGGTCCAGCAAGAGATCCCTTATATAGCACATTATTCAAGATTGTGAATTGAGATACCTTAATCCTGAAAGCCCTAGGATTTTCTCCCATAGGAATCTCCCCGTGTTGTAAGTATCTCATGATTGGTGAGATCCATGATCCTGAATAAGATTGAGTATCCTCACTAGGGATCATTGGAGTATCCTCTTCTATTCCATGGCCACCTGTTTTTCAATAGCAGGAGCCAGGATATGGATGATGGGGATACTTATATCCTCTGGAATCTTCAAAGATGATCCTAGATTGGCCAATGCATCAGCTTCTGTATTTTCTTCCCTTGGTACCTGTGTCAAACTGAAAGAAACAAAGGAGAGTGCCAATTCTTTGACTATCTCTAAATATTTGGTTAGTTTTTCACCTTTAACAGCATAGGATCCATTAAAATGATTGGTGATTAACAATGATTAACAATAAATCCACGTATACCTCAAGATACCTGATCCTCATATGTTTAGCGATTTGTAAACCAGCGATTAAGGCTTCATATTCAGCCTCATTATTAGTGGCTTGGAACTCACAAGCTATGGAATGGGGTATTATGTCCCCCTGTGGCGATTTTAGTAGTATACCAAGCCCCGTGCCTTTAACATTTGAGGATCCGTCAGTATGTAGTATCCAAGGATCCTTGGTTTCATCCAGCTGTTGGACTTCCAATTCTGCTTCCTTTTGTTGATCACTACTGAAATCAGCCACAAAGTCTACTAATGCTTGAGATTTGATGGCTGTTCTAGGCTCATATCTTATATCATGAGCACTGAGCTTTACTGCCCATTTAGCCATCCTTCCGGACATTTCTGGTTTCCTGAGGACATTCTTGATCGGAAAATTAGTTCTAACAACAATAACATGGGTTTCAAAATAATGTCTTAGCTTAGTAGATGCCATAATCAATGCAAGAATAAGTTTTTCAAGGTGTGAGTACCTGGATTCAGCATCAAGTAAACTCTTACTTACATAATAGACAGGATATTGTGTACCTTCATGATCCTTAACAAGGACTGCACTTACTGCTTTTGAGGATACCGCCAGATATAAGGATAACACATCTCCTTTTTCTGGTTTCATCAATGCTGGAGCCGAGGACATGTATTCTTTGAGGGCTTGTAAAGCATTCTCATGCTTTTCAGTCCACTCAAATTTCTTGTTCTTACTTAGGATATCATAGAACTCCTTACACCTTTCTGAGGATTTGGATATGAATCTGTTTAGAGCTGCTATCCTGCCTGTTAGCCTTTGCACATCCTTAGCGTTGGCAGGGGATTTGATATTCACCAATGCTTTGATTTGTTCCGGGCTTGCTTCAATGCCCCTCTGGGTCACCATATATCCTAGAAATTTACCTGCTTTAACACTAAAGTGACATTTTGAAGGATTAAGCTTCATGTTATAATTATCAAGGATATCAAATGCTTCCTCCAAGTCCCTTAGGTGATCCTCAGCTTTCTTGGATTTTACGACCATATCGTCTATGTATACTTCCATAGTTTGTCCAATCTGATCTTTGAACATCATGTTTACCAGTCTTTGATATGTTGCACCTGCATTCCTTAATCCAAACGGCATAGCAATATAACAATATAAACCGGTTGGGGTCATAAAAGCCATATCCTCCTGGTCAGATGGCTCCATCTGAATTTGTTGGAATCCAGATGATGCATCCATAAAGGTTAACAGTTCATGACCCGCCGTTGCATCCACCATGGAGTCAATGTGGGGTAATGGGAAAGGATCCTTGGGACATGCCTTATTCAAGTCAGTGAAATCGACACATACCCTCCACTTTCCGTTTTTCTTTTGAACAACAACCACATTGGCTAGCCATTTTGGATATTTTACCTCTCTGATCATACCTGCTCAAAGTAATCTTTCTACTTCTTCCTAGATAATGGCATTTCTTTCCGGTGCAAACTTCCTCCTTTTTTGATGGATTGGTTTGATTGTTCTGTCAATGCCAAGTTTGTGAGTGATAATATCCTTAGATATACCTGTCATATCCTCATGTTTCCATGCAAGGGTAGATCTTCTTCTTTTGAGGAATTTCATTTTACCAAGGATCCCTGATCCGATATAGATTTTTGATTCAGGATCATTAGGATCCAAGAGGATTTCGTCCACATCCTGTTCTCTCGCCTCCAAGACATTCCTTGGAGGATACTGTAATTGCTATTGCTCCCTTGGCTTCGAGGCTGGTTTCATTGACGAGGTGTAACAATCCTTAGCCTCCTGCTGATCACTGTCGATCTTGATTATTCCCCATGGGCTAGGGAGCTTCACACATTGATGGTAGGTGGATGGGACTGCCTTCATATCATGTATCCAGGGCCTGCCAAGGATAACATTACAACAAGACAAACAGTCAATAACACAAAATTTTTGATAATTATGTAATCCTTCAACATAAATTGGGAGTTTGATGTCCCCCAGGGTTTTCTTAGTTTCTCCACTAAATCCGACAAGCACGGAGGATCTTGGGGTGATGTCTGATTCAGGGATACCCATCTTCTTCAGAACATCAAGCTGGATAATGTTTACTGAACTTCCTCCGTCAATAAGGATCCTGTGGACAAAGTGGCTAGAAATAAAGAGAGTAATAACTAAACTATCATGATGAGGATCCTGGATGTTAATTCTATCATCCTCATCGAAGGTTATGATTTTTCCTTCTGAGACGCTTGATGTTCGAATAGGTCTTTCTCCGTTATCCATTTTTGCTTCCTTTGCATGCCTTTTAGCTGCTGAGAAGGATGTACCACAGATGTCTGATCCTCCAGAAATAAAGTTGATCACTTGTGCATTTGCTGGAGGGGCCGGAGCTTTTTCAGGGATCCTTTCAGGATCCTGATTCTTTTGCTTTTTTCTTCCCAACAACTCTTTTAAATGCCCCTTGCTTAGCAGATATCCAATTTCCTTTCTTAATGCGATGCATTCTTTAGTTAAATGCCCGAAATCCTCGTGGTATGCACACCACTTCGATTTGTCTTTAGTTCCGGCTGATTTGTCATTTTTTCTAGGCCATCTGGCTTTTTCTCCTAGATTCTGCATTGCAAGGATTAGTTCATGGTTATCAACGGAAAAACAATATTCAGAAATTGGAGGATAATCTTCATCATCCTCTTCTTGGTCTACAGCATGCACATTCTGATTGTCAGTTCTGTTATAGGATTTGAATATGTTGCTTTTGAAAGTGGATCCTTGCTTTTCTTGTTTTGAGGATCCTACTTGTCTCTCCTGGATCCCCTTGTCATCCTCTAGCCGGATGAACCTGAGTGCCCGAGTTCTTACTTCGTCTAGGTTCCTGCATGGTGTCATAACAAGATCATCATAGAACAATGAATCCTTAAGCAATCCCATCTTGAAGGCCTCAACAGCTGTGGCCACATCCAAGTTAGGAATGTCCAAGGATTCTTTACTAAATTTGGTTATATAATCCCTTAATGATTCATTATGACCCTGAGTTATCCTATATAAATCACAAGTCAATCGTTCAAATTTTCTGCTACAAGAAAATTGATTATTGAATAAGTTAACTAAATTAGCAAACGAAGTAATAGAGTAAGGAGGAAGACTTAGCAGCCATTTAAGAGCTGATCCAGTAAGAGTGGATCCAAATCCCTTGCACAGGCATGCTTCCTTTAACCTTTCTGGAATAGGATTGATCTCCATCCTCTCCCTGTATTGTGCCATGTGTTCCTCAGGATCCGTTGTACCATCATACAGCTTCATAGTAGGGATATGGAATCTTTTGGGTATCTCAGCATCACAAATTGGTGGTGCAAAACGAGATACCTTATGGCTTCCATCTGCAATCTCCGGGATAGGTTTGACTACCCCTGGAACACTTGATATCATATTCTTCAGTTTTTGTAGTTCTCTGGACATAGCATGATTGATACTTGTATCCTGCATGAATCCATGGTTAGTGGTATAAGAATTATTAAAAGTGTTACCTCCCATCGGGTTCAAGTTAGGAACATTGGATGTGAATCCATATTGCTGGGATTATGGGATGATAGATGGACCAGTGGAAGCAATGGTCTGCATCGTAATAAAATCTCCTTGATGGACATCTGGACTTCCTGTTTGCAAATTCTTCAAGGATCCTGGTATCTGAAGGGATCCCTGAACCTGAGATGATCCTGGAACAAAGGAGGATCCTTGAACCTGGGATGATCCTGGAACAAAGGAGGATCCTTGAACCTGGGATGATCCTGGAACAAAGGAGGATCCTAAGCTCTTGAAGGATCCCATATGCTGAGTGTAGGATCCTGCCGGTTGGAAATATGATCCTGATGCCTGAGTCATTGCTGCTGGGCCGAAATGCACTCCTCTTAATCCACCCATATGTTGAACGTCTGGGGCCTCTGATAGCTGTGAAGTAATCATCGGAGTATCAAAATTCAAAGATTTGGGCATCAGTGGGGAATGATCCTCTGCCGTTCTCTTTTGTCTTTTGAGATCTCCGATTTCTCTGAGGATCCTGTCATTAGTTTCATCCTGCTGCTGCATACGATCCCTCATCTGCAAAATCAAAGTAAATATATCACTAGTACTGGGAGCAGAAGAAGTTAGAGCAGAAGATGAAGGTTTAGAGAAGATAGGAGTTGGTCTCTTCTCAGCATTTTTCTGAGATCCAGCTGGTGGTGGAGGCAAAGGTGGAATGCCATTAGATGAATTGACTGCAGACATCGCCGTGGAAGTATTCTTCAACGATGAAGCCATGCAACACTTCCGGAATGATCACCAACAGAAAAACTTTCTTATGAATGAAGCACCAATGGCCCCACGGTGGGCGCCAAACTGTTTTGGTCAAAAATCACTTAAAGATAATGCAACCAAACTTTATGTAAGCGGGGAATGATGCTTGGTATGATGAACAAAGTGAAGGATCACTTAAATGTAAAATGCACAAGTGACACAAGGATTTATACGAGGAAAAAGCCCTTGATCAATGATCTCCGACATAAAAAACCTCGGGTGATGAAAACTACCGATCACCAAACTTCAATAAAACAAATAATGGTTACAACTTCGGATGGTAACGAGCTAGGTATAAGGATCACTATAGTAACGTATGCTAAAGCGTGTGAGAAATGTGTTGTGTCTTCCGAATGTGGAAGAGTGCTACTTATACAAGTGTGTGTGGTCGTATTTTAGGTAAATAACCTAACTATTAGCTCGTTACCCCTTCAAGAATAGAAGTAAATTTAGCCTAAATTATCGCCCTTAAATTGTGCTGAGTTTCCATATTGTCCATAACGTTCATCTTTGATTATGCATATGCCAAAGTAGCGTGACAGGTTCCTTGTTTACGTTGCTAAGAGCGGATCCTACTCGAAATTCCTGCAAGATAACATTAAATCCAAAGAGAACAATCGTTAGTATGAGGATCCCTAGGATGGTCCGTGATCCTGATCCTGGAGCTCCTCTGAGGATCACTATCTGCCAAAGAAGTAAGGATCACTTGTTAGGATCACATGTAAGGATCATAGGTCATAAAAATCCAGCCCTAACACCAGTAAGAGTGGATCCAAATCCCTTGCACAGGCATGCTTCCTTTAACCTTTCTAGAATAGGATTGATCTCCATCCTCTCCCTGTATTGTGCTATGTGTTCCTCAGGATCCGTTGTACCATCATACAGCTTCATAGTAGGGATATGGAATCTTTTGGGTATCTCAGCATCACAAATTGGTGGTGCAAAACGAGATACCTTATGGCTTCCATCTGCAATCTCCGGGATAGGTTTGACTATCCCTGGAACACTTGATATCATATCCTTCAGTTTTTGTAGTTCTCTGGCCATAGCATGATTGATACCTGTATCCTGCATGAATCCATGGTTAGTGGTAAGAGAATTATTAAAAGTATTACCTCCCATCGGGTTCAAGTTAGGAACATTGGATGTGAATCCATATTGCTGGGATTCTGGGATGATGGATGGACCAGTGGAAGCAATGGACTGCATCGGAATAAAATCTCCTTGATGGACATCTGGACTTCCTGTTTGCAAATTCTTCAAGGATCCTGGTATCTGAAAGGATCCCTGAACATGGGATGATCCTGGAACAAAGAAGGATCCTTGAACCTAGGATGATCCTGGAACAAAGGAGGATCCTTGAACCTAGGATGATCCTGGAACGAAGGAGGATCCTTGAACCTGGGATAACCTTGGAACGAAGGAGGATCCTGAGTTCATGAAGGATCCCATATGCTGAGTATAGGATCTTGCCGGTTGGAAATATGATCCTGATGCCTGAGTCACTATTGTTGGGCCGAAATGCACTCCTCTTGATCCACCCATATGTTGAATGTCTGGGACCTCTGATGGCTGAGAAGTAATCATCGGAGTATCAAAATTCAAAGATTTGGGCATCAGTGGGGAATGATCCTCTGCCGTTTTCTTTTGCTTTTTGAGATCTCTGATTTCTCTGAGGATCCTGTCATTAATTTCATCCTGCTGCTGCATATGATCCCTCATCTGCAAAATCAAAGTAAATATGTCACCAGTACTGGGAGCAGAAGAAGTTAGAGCAGAAGATGAAGGTTTAGAGAAGATAGGAGTTGGTCTCTTTTCAGCATTTTTCTGAGATCCAGCCGGTGGTGGAGGTAAAGGTGGAATGCCATTAGATGAATTGACTGCAGACATCGCTGTGGAGGTATTCTTCAACGATGAAGCCATGTAACACTCCGGAATGATCACCAACAGAAAAATTTTCTTATGAATGAAGCACCAATTGCCCCACGGTGGGCGCCAAACTGTTTTGGTCAAAAATCACTTAAAGATAATGCACCCAAACTTTATGTAAACGGGGAATGATGCTTGGTATGATGAACAAAGTGAAGGATCACTCAAATGTAAAATGCACAAGTGACACAAGGATTTATACGAGGAAAAAGCCCTTGATCAATGAATGATCTCCGGCATAAAAAACCTCGGGTGATGGAAACTACCGATCACCAAACTTCAATATAACAAATAATGGTTACAACTTCGGATGGTAACGAGCTAGGTACAAGGATCACTATAGTATCGTATGCTAAAGCATGTGAGAAATGTATTGTGTCTTCCGAATGTTCAAGAGTGCCTTTTATACAAGTGTGTGTGGTTCTATTTTAGGCAAATCACCTAACTACTAGCTCGTTACCCCTTTAGAAATAGAAGTAAATTTAGCCTAATTAGTTGCCCTTGAATTGTGCTGAGTTTCCATATTCTTCATAACGTCCATCTTTGATTATGCATGTGCAAAATTAGCATGACAGATTCCTTGTTTACGTTGCTAAGACCAAGTCCAGCTCGTAATTCCTACAAAACAACATTAAATCCAAAGAGAACAATCGTTAGTATGAGGATCCTTAGGATGATCCATGATCCTGATCCTGGAGCTCTTCTGAGGATCACTATCTGCCAAAGAAACAAGGATCACTTGTTAGGATACCAAGTAAGGATCATAGGTCATAAAAATCCAGCCCTAACAGGCGTTATCCTCTCTTGGTACCTGTTCAAGTGTAAAAATATCGAAATATCCTGCTAATTTTTTAAGAATACTGAGGTATTCAATTAATTTCTCACCCTTGACTGCATAGGATCCATTAAAATGATTAGTAATTAACAAGGAATCAACATATACTTGCAAATTCTTGATATTCATATTCTTAGCCAATTCTAATCCTGCAATTAAAGCTTCATATTCTGCCTCATTGTTAGTAGCAGGGAATTCACATCTAACAGCCTGGGGTATTATGTCCCCCTGTGGCGATTTTAGTAGTATACCTAAACCTACACCCCTTACATTAGATGCCCCATCAGTATATAATATCCATGATTCTAAGTTTTCTCCTAGTTGTTGTACTTCTAGGTCTACTTCATTTTGAATATCACTACTGAAATCAGCCACAAAGTCTGCTAGGGCCTGAGACTTTATTGCATTTCTAGGTTCATATATTAAATCATAGGCACTTAATTTTACCGACCACTTAGCCATTCTATCCGACATCTCCGGTTTCCTAAGCACATTCTTAACAGGATAATTAGTTTTAACATGAATCCTATGTGTTTCAAAATAATGTCTAAGCTTCGTTGATGCCATTACTAGAGCCAATATTAGCTTTTCTAGGTGAGAATATCTAGTTTCAGCATTTAACAAACTTTTGCTAACATAATGTTAGGGCTGGATTTTTATCATACGTGATCCTTATACGTACCAGTGATCCTTGTTTCTTTGGCAAACAGTGATCCTCAGCAGGACTTCAGGATCAGGATCATGGACCATTGAAAGGATCCTCATGCTAATAGTTACCTTCGTGTAATACAACATTATTTTGCAGGAACATCTGGCAGGATACGCTCTTAGCATCATAATCAAGGGACGCGTCTTCACAATTATAGCACGAGCTTAATCAAAGATAGACGTTGCAAAGGATATGGAAACTTAGCTTGATTTAAGGGCGGCAATTTAGGCTAGATTGTCTTTTATTTCTAAAGGGGTAATGAGCTGATTATTAGTCTTTTTACCTAAAATAGGTCACCTACACTTGTATATATAACACTCTTCCTCATTCGGAAGAACACACAACACAACTCTCACACGCTTAGACACTCAAAACTATAGTGATCCTTGTACTCAGCTCATTATCATCCGAAGTTGTAACTATATTTTTCTTATATTGAAGTTGGTGATCGGTAGTTGCCATCACCCGAGGTTTTTTATGCCGGAGATCATACATTGATCAAGGGCTTTTTCCTCGTATAAATCATTGTGTCTTTGCATATTCCTCATAGAAGTGATCCTTTACTTTTATAATTAACCAAGCATCATACCCCGTTTACATAAAGTTTGGTTACATTATCCTTGTGTGATTTTTGACCAAAACAGTTTGGCGCCCACCGTGGGGCAATTGGTGCTTCATTCATAAGAAAACCTTTTGTTCGAAATCATTTCATAGAATTACATGGCTTCATCATTGAAAAACATGTCCACGGCAATGTCTACAGTCACCTCGTCCCAGAACATTCTGCCTCCACCACCGGCGGGATCCCAGAAGAATGCTGAGAAGAGACAAACTCCTACTAATTCTAAAACTCCATCTCCTTCTGCTATGAATTCTTATATTCCCAGTACTAGTGATGTATTTACTTTGATTTTGCAGATGAAGGATCGTATGCAGCGGCAGGATGAAACTAATGAAAGGATCCTCAGGGAAATTGGAGATCTCAAGAGACAAAAGAAAACGGCAGAGGATCATTCCCCACTGATGCCCAAATCCTTGAGCTTTGATACTCCAATGATTACTTCTCAGCCATCGGGAATTCCAGACGTGCAAATTATGGGAGAATCAAGAGGATTGCACCTCAGATCGACAGCAATGACTCAGGCATCTGGCTCACACTTTCAGCCGGCAGGATCCTATCCCCAGCATATGGGATCCTTCATGAATTCGGGAGCCTATCCGGGTGCACAGCAGTTTCAAGGATCCTACTTTGTTCCAGGATCATCCCAGGGTCAAGGATCCTCCTTCGTTTCAGGATCATCCCAGATACCAGGATCCTTCCAGATACCAGGATCCTTCCAGGTGCCAGGATCCCTAAAAAGTTTGCAAACAGGAAGTCTAGATGTCCATCAAGGGGACTTCATTCCAATGCAGACCATTGCTTCCACTGGTCCCTCCGTTGTTCCAGAATCCCAGCAATATGGATTCCCTAACTTGAACCCAATGGGAGGTAACACTTTAAATAATTATCCTACCACTAACCATGGATTCATGCAGGATACAGGTGTCAATCATGCTATGGCCAGGGAATTGCAGAAACTAAAAGATATGATCTCAAGCGTTCCAGGGGTAGTCAAGCCTATCCCAGAGATTGCAGATGCAAGCCATAAGGTATCTCGCTTTGCACCACCAATTTGTGATGCAGAGGTACCCAAAAGGTTCCATATCCCTACTATGAAGCTGTATGATGGTACAACGGATCCAGAAGAGCACATAGCACAATACAGGGAGAGGATGGAGATCAATCCTATCCCAGAAAACCTGAAAGAAGCATGCCTATGTAAAGGATTTGGATCCACTCTTACTGGATCAGCTCTTAAGTGGCTGCTAAGTCTTCCCCCCTACTCTATTACTTCATTTGCTAATTTAGTTAATTTATTCAATAACCAATTCTCTTGTAGTAGAAAATTTGAAAGATTAACTAGTGATTTGTACAGGATAACTCAAAATCATAATGAATCATTAAGGGATTATATAACTAAATTTAGTAAAGAATCCTTGGACATTCCCAACTTGGATATGGCTACGGCTGTTGAAGCCTTCAAAATGGGACTGCTTAAGGATTCATTATTCTATGATGATCTTGTTATGACACCATGCAGGAATCTAGATGAAGTAAGAACTCGAGCACTCAGGTTCATCCGGCTAGAGGATGACAAGAGGATCCAGGAGAGACAAGTAGGATCCTCAAAACAGGAGAAGCAAGGATCCTCTCAAAAACAACAAATTCAAATCCTACCATAGAAATGAGAACCAGAATGTGCATGCTGTTGACCAAGAAGAGGATGATGAAGATTATCCTCCAATCTCAGAATATTGTTTTTCCGTTGATAATCATGAACTGATCCTTGCAATGCAGAATCTAGGTGAAAAAGCTAGGTGGCCCAGGAAGAATGATAAACCATCCGGGACTAAAGACAAGTCAAAATGGTGTGCATACCATGAGGATTTCGGGCATCTGACTGAAGAATGCATAGCTTTAAGAAAAGAGATTGGATATCTATTAAGCAAGGGGCACCTGAAAGAATTGTTGGGAAGAAAAAAGCAAAGGACTCAGGATCCTGAAAGGATCCCTGAAAAGGCTCCAGCACCTCCGGCAAATGCACAAGTGATCAACTTTATTTCCGGAGGATCAGACATCTGTGGTACATCCTTCTCGGCGGCCAAAAGACATGCAAAGGAGTCAAAAATGGATAATGGAGAAAGGCCTATTAGAACATCAAGTGTCTCAGAAGGGAAGATGATAACGTTTGATGAGGATGATCGCATTAACATTCAGGATCCTCATCATGATAGTTTAGTTATCACTCTCTTTATCTCTAACCATTTTGTCCGCATGATCCTTATCGATGGAGGAAGCTCAGTGAACATTATCCAGCTTGATGTTCTGAAGAAGATGGGAATCCCAGAATCAGACATCACACCAAGATCCTCCGTGCTTGTAGGATTCAGTGGAGAAACGAAGAAAACTCTGGGGGACATCAAACTCCCAATCTACGTGGAAGGATTACATAATTACCAGAAATTTTGCGTTATTGACTGTTTGTCTTGTTGCAATGTTATCCTTGGCAGGCCTTGGATACATGATATGAAAGCAGTCCCATCCACCTACCATCAATGTGTGAAGCTCCCTAGCCCATGGGGAATAATCAAGATCGACAGTGATCAGCAGGAGGCTAAGGATTGTTATACCTCATCCATGAAGCCAACCTCGAAGCCAAGGGAGCAATAGCAATTACAGTATTCTCCGAGGAATGTCTTGGAGGCAAGGGAACAAGATGTGGACGAAATCCTCTTGGATCCTAGTGATCCTGAATCAAAAATCTATATCGGATCAGGGATCCTTGGCAAGATGAAAGAAGACATGATATCCTTCCTCAAGAGAAGAAAGTCTACCTTTGCATGGAAGCACGAAGATATGACAGGTATATCTAAGGATATCATAACTCATAAACTCGGCATTGACAGGTCTATCAAACCAATCCATCAAAAAAGGAGGAAGTTTGCACCAGAAAGGAATGCCATTATCCAAGAAGAAGTAGAGAGACTACTTCGAGCAGGTATGATCAGAGAGGTAAAATATCCAAAATGGTTAGCCAATGTGGTCGTTGTCCAAAAGAAAAATGGAAAGTGGAGGGTATGTGTCGATTTCACTGATCTGAATAAGGCATGTCCCAAGGATCCTTTCCCATTACGCCACATTGACTCCATGGTGGATGCAACAGCGGGGCATGAACTGTTGACCTTTATGGATGCATCATCTGGATTCCAACAAATTCAGATGGAACCATCTGACCAAGAGGATACAGCCTTTATGACCCCAACAGATTTGTATTGTTATATTGCCATGCCTTTTGGATTAAGAAATGCAGGTGCAACATATCAAAGGCTGGTGAATATGATGTTCAAAGATCAAATTGGACAAACTATGGAAGTATACATAGATGATATGGTAGTCAAATCAAAGAAAGCTGAGGATCACCTAAGGGATTTGGAAGAAGCATTTGATATCCTTGATAAATATAACATGAAGCTTAATCCTTCAAAGTGCCACTTTGGTGTTAAGGCAGGTAAATTCCTAGGATATATGGTAACTGAGAGAGGCATTGAAGCAAGTCCGGAGCAAATTAAAGCACTAGTAAACATCAAGTCCCCTGCCAATGCTAAGGATGTGCAAAGGCTAACAGGCAGGATAGCAGCTCTGAACAGGTTCATATCAAAATCCTCAGAAAAATGTAAAGAATTTTACGATATCCTAAGGAAGAACAAGAAGTTTGAATGGACTGAGAAACATGAGAATGCTTTACAAGCCCTTAAAGAATATATGTCCTCAGCACCAGCATTATCAAAACCCGAAAAAGGAGATGTGTTATCCTTATATTTGGCGGTATCCTCAACCGCTGTAAGTGCTGTCCTTGTGAAGGATCACGAAGGTACACAATATCCTATCTACTATGTAAGTAAGAGTTTACTTGATGCCGAATCCAGGTACTCACACCTCGAAAAACTTATTCTTGCATTAATCATGGCATCAACTAAGTTAAGGCACTATTTTGAAACCCATACTATTGTTGTTAGAACTAACTTTCCAATTAAGAATGTCCTCAGGAAACCAGAGATGTCAGGAAGAATGGCTAAGTGGGCAGTAAAGCTTAGTGCCCATGATATAAGATATGAGCCAAGAACAGCCATTAAATCCCAAGCACTAGCTGACTTTGTGGCTGATTTCAGTAGTGATCTACAAAAAGAAGCAGAATTGGAAGTCCAACAGCTGGATGAGACCAAGGATCCTTGGATACTACACACTGATGGATCCTCAAATGTCAAGGGCACAGGGCTCGGGATACTACTAAAATCGCCACAGGGGGACATAATACCCCACTCCATAGCCTGTGAGTTCCAAGCAACTAACAATGAGGCTGAATATGAAGCCTTAATTGCTGGCTTGCAAATTGCTAAGGATATGGGGGTAAAATATCTTAAAGTATATGTAGACTCATTATTGATCACCAATCACTTTAATGGATCCTATGCTGTTAAAGGTGAAAAACTAACCAAATATTTAGAGATAGTCATAGAATTGGCACTCTCTTTTGTTTCTTTCAGCTTAACACAGGTACCAAGGGAGGATAACACGGAAGCTGATGCATTGGCCAACTTAGGATCATCCTTAAAAATTCCAGAAGACATAAGTATCCCTATTATCCATATCCTGGCTCCTGCTATTGAAAATCAAGTGGCCATGGAAATAGAAGAGGATACTGCAGTAATCCCTAGTGAAGAAGCTCAATCTTATTCAGGATCATGGGTCTCACCAATCGTGAAATACTTGCAAGACGGAGAGATTCCAATGGGAGAAAATCCTAGAGCTTTCAGGATCAAGGTATCTCAATTTACAATCTTAAATAATGTGCTATATAAACGATCCCTTGCAGGACCATATTTAAGATGTATTGAGGATCCTGAAATTGAAGAAGTGTTGAGAGACTTCCATGAAGGAGACTGTGGAAACCACACTGGGGGCAGGGCATTATTCTCAAGGATCCTTAGAACAGGATACTACTGGCCAACCATGAAAAGGGATGCTGTAGAATATGCTAGGAAATGTGATCCTTGTCAAAGACACAGCAATATCCTTCATCAACCAGCTGAATTGCTACACCCCATACCATCCTCTTGGCCATTCATGAGATGGGGGATGGATATAGTTGGCAAGCTCCCTAAAGCACCTAGTGGAAAAGTATTTATGCTTGCCATGACTGACTACTTCTCTAAGTGGATAGAAGCTGAAGCTTTTGCTCAAGTCAGAGAAAAAGAAGTTATATCCTTTATCAAAAGAAACATTATAACTAGATTTGGCATTCCCTCTGAAATTGTATGTGATAATGGTTCCCAATTCATTGGAAGCAGAACTACTAACTTTTGTGACAGTTGGGGAATCAAGATGATAACATCAACACCAGTTCATCCACAAGCCAATGGCCAAGCAGAATCATCCAACAAGATCATCATCAACAATCTAAAGAAGAAGCTAGGATCCAAGAAGGGAAAATGGGCAGAGGAGTTACCTTATGTGCTATGGGCTGATAGAACAACTCCCAAGAATGCCACTGGTCAAACACCTTTTTCTTTAGTATTTGGGGCAGAAGCAGTGATCCCAACAGAGATGGTGATCCCAACCGCTAGAACAAGTACTTGTGATCCTGAAGAAAATGCTGCAATCCTGGCTCAAGATTTGGATACTATTGAGGAAATCAGGGATCTGGCTAGGATAAGGATGGCAAGCTACCAACAAAGAATGGCTGGTGCTTACAACAAAAATGTTAGGATAAGGAAGTTCCAAGTCGGAGATATGGTGTTGAGAAAAACATTCCAAAACACTATTAATCCTGCTGACGGGAAGTTAGCACCAAAATGGGAAGGCCCTTACTTAATTGAAGCTGAAGCAGGAAAGGGGGCATACAGGTTGCTAACCATAGAAGGAAATTTGTTACCAAGAGCCTGGAATGTTGTTCACTTGAAGAAATATTTCATGTGAACATGATCCTTCAAGCATGTGATCCTTATATTGAAGTATCCTTGAAGGATCCCGATGATATCAGTGATCCTTACTCTGGTAATGTGCTTATCCTAAAACTATTACATTTCCTTACTTTTTACCAAAGGATAAGGATCCTGTATCCTTCATCCTCTTCTCACGAACCATTTGAGTTATGATAGTTCAGGTATCTACGGCATATCGTCAAGAATCTTCAAAAGCAACGCAGATCCTTGGGCTTGTCCCCAGTTATCCTTGGGATTATCCCCAGTTTCCACCAGCAGCGCACGATGATCCTGATATAGTTCACGTCTTTGGGACCAGTACCCACTTCCGGGGCTGACAACCTCATCGTACTGGCTATACCCAGGATCCTCCGTATAATGGTAGACGTACCATACATCCGTTCCTAAGGTTTCTAACGTTTTCACGTTAGCTAAGGTTTCGACATTTTCATGTCACTAAGTTTGGATAGTCGCCAGTAAGGGCCATACTCCAGTTTACATACGATCCTTTGGGCTTGTCCCCAGTTATCCTTTGGGCTTGTCCCCAGTTATCCTTTGGGCTTGTCCCCAGTTATCCTTTGGGCTTGTCCCCAGTGATCCTCCGGGATCATCCTCAGTTATCCTTCGGGCATGTCCCCAGCTACTAATTTATCTTTTACAATGGCTTAGTCCCAAGATATGTTCCATTTTTCAGGTTTTCGAAGATTAAACAATTAAGGATCCTTAATCCTTATTATCCATTAAAGTCTTACTTATGGTTATCCCGATTAAAGGTTAGGATCCTAACTTGGATCCTCAGGTATGATCCTTAACTATTTTTTAGTTTCATTATTCATTTGAATAACCTTTAGACCTTGACAACTGAACCTATGATCCTTAAAATAAACTACCTTGAAAATTTTTGATTATAGGATATTTGATCCAGGATCATATCCTAAATTTCCTAAACATAATTTGCTCAACTTTTCTTACTTAAACAAACATGTGTCAAAACAATTGAAAATAAAAAGGATAATAAACAAGATAAGCGACAAAAGTTTAAGATTTTATTTATTAACGAAAGGATTAACCCTTCAAAAGTTGTCAAAATTGCCAACCCACGTTTCTACCAGCAAAACGTGGCCCGTCCACATGGGTTGGCAAAGGGTGTCCATTGTCTATGTGGTCTTAGCAGGTACAGGAAAGTAAAAGCGGCAGGATCACAAAGGCTTCATCCCCCAAACAGAGGATCCCTCCACCTTTTGTAATCCTACCTATTGTTCGAAGGATCCAGGATCCTTTACCCTAAAAACTATTGCTCAAAGATTACAGACCATAAATTGTTCCCAAACCATCAACAACCACAAAAAACCACTACCAATCCTAAAAAATTGGGCTCCGGCCTAGTCTCGAAATATCCATCATCGCCCAATCCAGCAGCTCACACCTTTGCTGCTCCATCACCACCAGCTTCTCCACCCTGATCCTTCTCAGCATCACCACCTTCTAGCATGGGGATCTCCTCTGCTTCGTCCTCATCCTCCAGCTCTGCCAATCTTGCCTTCCAACCCTCCACGTCCCATGAGCTCTTGTCAAAGGCAGGATCCTGAGCCTCCGCAGCCATTTGTAGTTGAATCTTGTACATAGCAGTTGCGGCAGAGACCTTGGCATCCTGGATGATCTCCTGCTTCTCGCCATCCATATCAATTAGCCTTTGAGCAGCCTCATCCTTTGTAGCCCGGAGTTCCTTCTCAAGATCGGCTATCTTGAGATCCTTTAACACGCCCATTTGTTGGAGGTCGGCGATTTGGCTCTCCTGATCCTCGACATGGCCAAGGTAGGTCTCAATCTCGGCAAGTTTCTGCAAAAGAGAAAAAAAGGTAAGTTCAGGATCATGTGATCCTCAAAAAAGCAGGATATACAGGCAGGATATACAAGCAGGACATTAGAGAAGGATAACCAACAGGGGCAATGATCCTTACCTCATTAACATAGTCAAGGAACTGTTGGCGGATTAGGGGAAATCCTTGGAGATCCTCAGAAGTCTTCCTCTTCTTCCCCTTACCTCTAACAGGTGCTTTAGGAGCCGAAGCAGAGGGACTGGCAACAGAAGCCTTCTTTCGTGAAGACTTGACATTGGCAAGTTCATCTATCCCAAACTTGGAGGCAGACTTGGCAGATTTGGCAGACTTCCCAACACCTACACAATCAAAACAAGATAAGTCCCCTTACTAATTAAACAATCTTACATATAACCTACTTTTTTATAAGGATACTTACTTGACATAGTGGCAGATGCGGAGGATACTTCTTGTGAATCTTGGACGATGACTTGGAAACTTCTGACCTCAGGATTGAGCTTTTTAAAAGCTAAGACTCTTTCTCTTGCAGCAGGGGTTAACTTAAGATAAGCAATGGATATAGCTGCACAAAAAATAAAAAAGACGTTAGTGATCCTCATCGTATGAGACAAGTCTGATAGTGATCCTTCCAGGATCCTCTACCCTACCATGAGTGGCCCATTCCTTGGGCAGATCCTTCCCATCTGGGATGGTATCCCTTCTAACAAAGAAAAAGCGACGCTTCCAGTTTGTGTCATTCTTAGTAACCTTGAAGACAGGGTGATCCTCCCCAGCTTTTCGTTTTAGCAGATATCGACAGGATCCAAACGTGGTAAGATCATAAAGTGCGGCCAACTCTGCCATCCCCAAATCAATCCCCTTCTGCTCGATGATCCTCTCGAAGGTATACAGGACCCTCCAGATCATCGGCATAGCTTGGATATAAGATATGCCGGTTAAAGAAAAGAAGGATTGGGTGAAGGCTGGAAAAGGATACGAATACCCTATGGTGAACGGAGTAGCAGGAAAGGCCACCCAGACGTCTGAAACAAAGTCGCTCAAAGCAGCAGGTGTGAAGGATTTGAAAACAGCATTCGCCGGAAAGCAATGACGAATCCTGTCTACATGAGCATCAGTAAAGCAACATCTCTCCGTAGGAGAGTCCTTGATGATCCCTTGGCTTTTTAGGGGACTGCTCTTCTTGGAATCCTTATGTGGAGAATTTCGAAGCAACATACTCGTGGTGGAACAGAAACAGAGTAAAAGCAGAAAAAACAGAGCAAGAGAAGGAAGAAAGGAAAGAGAGAAGAAGAGAATACCTGGTCAATCTTCGGTAGCGATTATAAAGGGAAGATATCTCGAATTTAAATGCAGAGTGATCCTAACCCTATCTCCTATTTATAATCATGATTTGCAGGGATTGTCACATCTATGACGTAAGGGTTGCAACGGCTAGTTCGATATTAACGGCTAGTTATCCGAGTCATTCGTTGCAGATAAGATCAGAGCAAAATATAACTCATTTATTTACAATAAACTCCTTATATTTTGGGGGCAATTGTTAGGGCTGGATTTTTATCATACGTGATCCTTATACGTACCAGTGATCCTTGTTTCTTTGGCAGACAGTGATCCTCAGCAGGACTTCAGGATCAGGATCATGGACCATTGAAAGGATCCTCATGCTAATAGTTACCTTCGTGTAATACAACATTATTTTGCAGGAACATCTGGCAGGATACGCTCTTAGCATCATAATCAAGGGACGCGTCTTCACAATTATAGCACGAGCTTAATCAAAGATAGACGTCGCAAAGGATATGGAAACTTAGCTTGATTTAAGGGCGGCAATTTAGGCTAGATTGTCTTTTATTTCTAAAGGGGTAATGAGCTGATTATTAGTCTTTTTACCTAAAATAGGTCACCCTACACTTGTATATATAACACTCTTCCTCATTCGGAAGAACACACAACACAACTCTCACACGCTTAGACACTCAAAACTATAGTGATCCTTGTACTCAGCTCATTATCATCCGAAGTTGTAACTATATTTTTCTTATATTGAAGTTGGTGATCGGTAGTTGCCATCACCCGAGGTTTTTTATGCCGGAGATCATACATTGATCAAGGGCTTTTTCCTCGTATAAATCATTGTGTCTTTGCATATTCCTCATAGAAGTGATCCTTTACTTTTATAATTAACCAAGCATCATACCCCGTTTACATAAAGTTTGGTTACATTATCCTTGTGTGATTTTTGACCAAAACACATAATAAACAGGATACTGCTGACCTTCGTGGTCTTTTACTAGTACTGCACTTACTGCATTCCCTGATACTGCAAGATACAGGGATAATGGTTCACCATCCTCAGGCTTCATCAATAGAGGTGCGGTTGAGAGATACTGCTTCAAATCCTGCAGGGCTGCTTCATGCATCTCACCCCATTCAAATTTTTTATTCTTTTTCAGGATATCATAGAATTCTTTACACTTTTCCGAGGATCTTGAAATAAATCTATTTAAGGCTGCCACTCGTCCTGTTAACCGTTGAACATCCTTCATATTTGAGGGTGACTTTATATTCAGGATAGCTTTAATCTGCTCCGGGCTTGCCTCTATCCCTCTTTTTGTCACCATGTATCCAAGAAACTTTCCTGCCCCGACTCCGAAATGGCATTTAGCAGGATTCAGCTTCATGTTGTATTGATCCAGGATATCAAATGCTCCCTTGATATCCCGGAGGTGATCCTCAACCTTTTTAGATTTCACCACCATATCATCGATATATACTTCCATGGTGTCCCCCAGTTTGTCTTTGAACATCATGTTCACCAATCTCTGGTACGTTGCACCTGCATTTTTTAAACCAAAAGGCATAGCAGTATAACAGTAAATACTTGTTGGTGTCATGAAAGCAGTATCCTCCTGGTCTGAAGGTTCCATTTGAATCTGCTGGAATCCTGAGGATGCATCCATGAAGGTTAACATTTCATGGCCAGCAGTGGCATCCACCATCGAGTCTATATGAGGCAGAGGGAATGGGTCTTTTGGACAAGCTTTGTTCAGGTCTGTGTAGTCTACGCAGACTCTCCACTTCCCATTCTTCTTTTGAACCACTACCACATTTGCTAGCCATCTAGGGAATTTGACTTCTCTAATCATCCTAGACTTCAATAATCTTTCAACTTCCTCTTGGATAATTGCATTCCGTTCAGGGGCGAATTTCCTTCTCTTTTGTTGTATAGGCTTATATGACCTGTCAATTCCAAGCTTGTGAGTAATAATGTCTTTTGATATACCTGTCATATCCTCATGCTTCCATGCGAATGTTGACATCCTGCATTTCAGAAAGTTAGTTAATTGTTCTTCAATATCCTGAGGGATATTGGTTCCTACGAGCACCGAGATATCAGGATTATCCTGGTCCAGGATAACTTTTTTCACATCCTGCTCCGAATTCTCCCCGATATCCTGGGCCCGCACCTTTAATTGCTATGCTGGACTCGGTTTGGCCGAGGATTTCATTGAGGATGAGTAACATTCTTTCGCTTCTTGTTGATCACTATCGATTTTGACAACTCCCCAAGGGGTAGGGATCTTGATGCATTGGTGATATGTTGATGGAACGGCCTTCATATCGTGAATCCAGGGTCTTCCCAGGATAATGTTATAGCAGGATAGAGAATCCATCACACAAAAACGTTGCATCTTGTTGACTCCTTCAACATACACGGGCAGCTTTATCTCTCCCACTGTGTTCCTAGCTTCTCCACTGAAACCAACGAGCACAGTAGACTTCGAAGTGATATCCATCAGAGACACATTCATTTTCTTCAGAGTCTCCAGTTGGATTATGTTGACGGAACTGCCATTATCAACCAGTATCCTGCGTACAAAATGGTTAGCCACATAACGTTATTACCAGAGCATCATGGTGAGGATCCTGGACAGTATCCCTGTCATCAGCGTCAAACGTGATCATTTTGTCAGTTGTGAGGGTAGTCATCCTGACAGGTTTGTCTCCCCTCTCAGCCTTAGCTTCTTTTGCATGTCTCTTCGCCGCCGAATACGAAGTCCCACAAATGTCTGATCCTCCCGAAATAAAGTTGATTATCTTGGCATCCGGGGGAGGTGAGGCCGCTCGTTCAGGATCCTTTTCAGTATCCTATCCTTTATTCTTTTTTCTTCCCAAGAGATCTTTTAGATATCCCTTGCTCAGAAGATAGCTTATTTCCTTCCTCAAAGCAATGCAATCCTCCGTAACATGTCCGAAATCCTCATGGAAGGCACACCATTTGGATTTATCCTTCCAATCAGCTTTTTGTTGATTCTTCCGAGGCCACCTGGCTTTATCTCCCAGACCCTGCATAGCATACATTAGTTCAGGTATATTAACAGAAAAACAATATTCAGATAATTCAGGATATTCTTCAGGATCCTCGTCTTCAACAGCATTCACTCTCTTGTTATCATTTCTGCCATATGGCTTGGAGCGATACGGCTTATATGAGGATTCCGATTTCCGGTTAGTCGATTCGTATGTTGAGGATGCATTCATCCTTTCTTGCATTTTCTTGTCATCCTCCAATCGAATATATCTCAGAGCCCTGTTACGAGCCTCGTCGAGATTCCTGCAGGGATTCATTACAAGATCCTGATAAAATTGAGAGTCCTTTTGCAACCCCATCTTAAAGGCTTGCACAGCTGTTGCAACATCAAGATGTGGGATATCCAAGGATTCTCGACTGAATTTGTTCACATAATCCCTCAAGGATTCCTGAGGTCCTTGAGTTATCCTGTAAAGATCACTGGTTAGTTTTTCAAAACTCCGACTGCAAGAAAATTGACTATTAAATAAATTCACTAAGTGGGCAAATGATGTAATCGAATGCGGAGGAACATTTAACAGCCATTTTAAGGCTGATCCTGTCAGAGTAGAACCGAAACCCTTGCACAGGCAAGCTTCCTTGAGATCCGGAGGGATAGGGTTGATCTCCATCCTTTCCCTATACTGGGCAATATGCTCTTCAGGATCCGTAGTTCCATCGTAAAGCTTCATGTTCGAAGTCTGAAATCTTTTTGGGATTTCAGCATCACATATAGGATGTACGAACCGAGATATCCTGTGGCTATCCTGGGATACTTCAGGAATTGGCTGCACCACCCCAGGTACACTGGATATCATATCCTTTAGCTTCTGAAGCTCCCTGGATAATTCTGACGTTACAGTTGTATCCTGCAAAGATCCAACACTGTTAGTGGCAATAGCATTATTATTATTAGATACGTTACCAGTCGGAGGATTCTGCCCATATCCCGAAGCATATCCTGAGCTCCTCACGGTTGACATCCTAACCGAGGAGGGTATGTCAGGAGTAGGATTCTGAGGAAGGCTGGGCACAATATTCCCCCTATTATCCTCAGTATACACGGCTGAACTAAAGTTCAAAGCTCTGGGCTGTAATGGAGTGACGATATCCTCAGCAGGTCTGCTCGAGCCGGACTTCAGGAGTTGTATCTCCCTCAACAGCATCTGGTTTGTTTCCTGTTGCTGCCTCATTTGTTCCTGCACACTCCCAAATAAGGTTAGAATTTCATCATTAGAAGCCAAAATCGGAGCAGATCCCTGAACAGTCCGGGTAGGGATAATGTCCTGAGGTTGCGAAGAAGATTGCATTCTTGGAGGAGGTGGTGGAAGCACTGGACCAGTAGTAGCAGACACGGTGGAGGAACTCATGTTTGATCTTGAGGCCATTATGGACAATGTGGCAAAAAGTTTTGAAAATAGAAAACTGTTGGGGCTGGATTTTTATAATACATGATCCTTACATGTGATCCTAACCAGTGATCCTTGTTTCTTTGGCAGATAGTGATCCTCAGCAGAGTTCCAGGATCAGGATCACGGACCATCATAGGATCCTCATGCTAACAGTTGCTTTCATTGAACTTAATGTCATTTTGCAGGAATGTCTAGCAGGATCCGCTCTTAGCATCACAATCAAGGGACGCGTCTTTACAACTTTGGCATATGCTTAATCAGAGATGAACGTTGTGAAGGATATGGAAACTTGGCATGATTTAAGGGCGATAATTTAGGCTAGATTTACTTTTATTTCTAAAGGGGAAATGAGCTGATTATTAGTTTGTTTACCTAAAATAGGCCACTCACACTTGTATATATAACACTCTTCCCCATTCGGAAGACACACAACACATTTCTCACACGCTTAGACACTCGATACTATAGTGATCCTTGTACTCAGCTCATTATCATCCGAAGTTGTAACCATTTTTTGTTATATTGAAGTTTGGTGATCGGTAGTTGCCATCACCCGAGGTTTTTTATGCCGGAGATCATACATTGATCAAGGGCTTTTTCCTCGTATAAATCCTTGTGTCACTTGCATATTTCTTACTAAAGTGATCCTTTACTTTTTCAACAAACCAAGCATCATTCCCCGTTTACTTAGAGTTTGGTTGCATTATCCTTGTGTGATTTTTGACCAAAAGAGTTTGGCGCCCACCGTGGGGCAATTGGTGCTTCATTCATAAGAAAACTTTCTGTTCGAAATCATTTCAAAGAGTTACATGGCTTCATCATTGAAGAATACATCCACAGCGATGTCGGCAGTCAATTCATCTACTGGCATTCCACCTTTGCCTCCACCACCAGCTGGATCTCAGAAAAATGCTGAGAAGAGACCAACTTCTATCTCCTCTAAACCATCATCTTCTGCTCTAACTTCTTCTGTTCCCAGTACTAGTGATATATTTACTTTGATTTTGCAGATGAGGGATCGTATGCAGCAGCAGGATGAAACTAATGACAGGATCCTCAGAGAAATCGGAGATCTCAAAAGGCAAAAGAAAACGGCAGAGGATCATTCCCCACTAATGCCCAAATCTTTGAATTTTGATACTCCAATGATTACTTCTCAGCCATCAGAGGTCCTAGACATTCAATATATGGGTGGATCAAGAGGAGTGCATTTCAGCCCAGCAACAATGACTCAGGCATCAGGATCATATTTCCAACCGGCGGGATCCTACGCCCAGCATTTGGGATCCTTCATGAGCTTAGGATCCTCCTTTGTCCCAGGATCATCCCGGGTTCAAGGATCCTCCTTCGTTCCGGGATCATCCCAGGTTCAAGGATCCTCCTTTGTTCCAGGATCATCCCAGGTTCAAGGATCCTCCTTCGTCCCAGGATCATCCCAGATTCAAGAATCCCTACAGATACCAGGATCCTTGAAGAATTTGCAAACAGGAAGCCTAGATGTCCATCAAGGAGATTTTATTCCAATGCAGACCATTGCTTCCACTGGTCCATCCATTATCCCAGAATCCCAGCAATATGGATTCACACCCAATGTTCCTAACTTGAACCCGATGGGAGGTAACACCTTAAATAATTATCTTACCACTAACCATGGATTCGTGCAGGATACAGGTATCAATCATGCTATGGCCAGGGAGTTACAGAAGCTGAAGGATATGATCTCAAGTGTTCCAGGGCTAGTCAAGCCTATCCCGGAGATTGCAGATGGAAGCCATAAGGTATCTCGTTTTGCACCACCAATTTGTGATGCAGAGGTACCCAAAAGGTTCCATATCCCTACTATGAAGCTGTATGATGGTACAACGGATCCTGAGGAGCACATAGCACAATACAGGGAGAGGATGGAGATCAATCCAATCCCAGAAAATTAAAGGAAGCATGCCTATGTAAAGGATTTGGATCCACCCTTACTGGATCAGCTCTTAAATGGCTGCTAAGTCTTCCCCCTTACTCTATCACTTCATTTGCTAATTTAGTTAATTTGTTCAATAATCAATTCTCTTGTAGTAGAAAATTTGAAAGATTAACTAGTGATTTATATAGGGTAACTCAAAGTCATAATGAATCATTAAGGGATTATATAACTAAATTCAGTAAAGAATCCTTGGACATTCCCAACTTGGATATGGCCACGACTGTTGAGGCCTTCAAAATGGGACTGCTTAAGGATTCATTGTTCTATGATGATCTTGTTATGACACCGTGCAGGAACCTAGATGAAGTAAGAACTCGGGCACTCAGGTTCATCCGGCTAGAGGATGACAAAAGGATCCAGGAGAGGCAAGTAGGATCCTCAAAACAGGAAAAACAAGGATCCTCTTTCAAGAACAATAAGTTCAAATCCTACCACAGAAATGACAACCAGAACGTGCATGCTGTTGACCAGGAAGAGGATGATGAGGATTATCCTCCGATTTCTGAATATTGTTTTTCTGTTGACAATCATGAACTAATCCTTGCAATGCAGAATCTAGGAGAAAAAGCCAGATGGCCCAGAAAGAATGACAAACCATCCGGGACTAAAGACAAGTCAAAGTGGTGTGCATACCACGAGGATTTCGGGCATCTAACTGAAGAATGCATAGCATTAAGAAAAGAAATTGGATATCTGTTAAGCAAGGGGTATCTAAAAGAATTGTTGGGAAGAAAAAAGCAAAGGACTCAGGATCCTGAAAGGATCCCTGAAAAGGCTCCAGCCCCTCCGGCGAATGCACAAGTGATCAACTTTATTTCCGGAGGATCAGATATTTGTGGTACATCCTTCTCGGCAGCCAAAAGGCATGCAAAGGAAGCAAAAATGGATAATGGAGAAAGACCTATTCGAACATCAAGTGTCTCGGAAGGAAAAACGATAACGTTTGATGAGGATGATCGCATTAACATCCAGGATCCTCATCATGATAGCTTAGTTATTACTCTCTTTATTTCTAACCATTTTGTCCGCAGGATCCTTATCGACGGAGGAAGCTCAGTAAACATTATCCAGCTTGATGTTCTAAAGAAAATGGGTATCCCAGAATCAGACATCACACCAAGATCCTCCGTGCTTGTGGGATTCAGTGGAGAAACGAAGAAAACTCTGGGGGACATCAAACTCCCAATCTACGTGGAAGGATTACATAATTATCAAAAATTTTGTGTTATTGACTGTTTATCTTGTTGCAATGTTATCCTTGGCAGGCCCTGGATACATGATATGAAAGCAGTCCCATCCACCTACCATCAATGTGTGAAACTCCCTAGCCCATGGGGGATAATCAAATTCGACAGTGATCAGCAGGAGGCTAAGGATTGTTATACCTCATCCATGAAGCCAACCTCGAAGCCAAGGGAACAATAGCAATTACAGATTCCTCCAAGGAATGTCTTGGAGGCAAGGGAACAAGATGTGGACGAAATCCTCTTGGATCCTAGTGATCCTGAATCAAAAATCTATATCGGATCAGGGATCCTTGGCAAGATGAAAGAAGACATAATATCCTTCCTCAAAAGAAGAAAATCTACCTTTGCATGGAAACATGAAGATATGACAGGTATATCTAAGGATATTATCACTCATAAACTTGGCATTGACAGGTCTATCAAACCAATCCATCAAAAAAGGAGGAAGTTTGCACCAGAAAGGAATGCCATTATCCAAGAAGAAGTAGAGAGACTACTTCGAGCAGGTATGATCAGAGAGGTAAAATATCCAAAATGGTTAGCCAATGTGGTTGTTGTCCAAAAGAAAAACGGAAAGTGGAGGGTATGTGTCGATTTCACTGATCTGAATAAGGCATGTCCCAAGGATCCTTTCCCACTACCCCACATTGACTCCATGGTGGATGCAACGGCGGGGCATGAACTGTTAACCTTTATGGATGCATCATCTGGATTCCAACAAATTCAGATGGAACCATCTGACCAAGAGGATACAGCCTTTATGACCCCAACTGGTTTATATTGTTATATTGCCATCCCTTTTGGACTAAGAAATGCAGGTGCAACATATCAAAGGCTGGTGAATATGATGTTCAAAGATCAAATAGGACAAACTATGGAAGTATACATAGATGATATGGTAGTCAAGTCAAAGAAAGCTGAGGATCACCTAAGGGACTTGGAGGAAGCATTTGATATCCTTGATAATTATAACATGAAGCTTAATCCTTCAAAATGCCACTTTGGTGTTAAAGCAGGTAAATTTCTAGGATATATGGTAACTCAGAGGGGCATCGAAGCAAGCCCGGAGCAAATTAAAGCACTAGTGAATATCAAGTCCCCTGCCAATGCTAAGGATGTGCAAAGGCTAACAGGCAGGATAGCAGCTCTCTAAACAGGTTCATATCAAAATCCTCAGAAAGATGTAAAGAATTTTACGATATCTTAAGGAAAAACAAGAAGTTTGAATGGACTGAAAAACACGAGAATGCTTCACAAGCCCTTAAAGAATATATGTCCTCAGCACCAGCATTAATGAAACCCGGAAAAGGAGATGTGTTATCCTTATACCTGGCGGTATCCTCAACCGCTGTAAGTGCTGTCCTTGTTAAGGATCACGAAGGTACACAACATCCTATTTACTATGTAAGTAAGAGTTTACTTGATGCAGAATCCAGGTACTCACACCTTGAGAAACTTATTCTCGCATTAATTATGGCATCAACTAAGTTAAGACATTATTTTGAAACCCACACTATTGTTGTTAGAACTAATTTTCCAATCAAGAATGTCCTCAGGAAACCAGAGATGTCCGGAAGAATGGCTAAGTGGGCAGTAAAGCTTAGTGCCCATGATATAAGATATGAGCCTAGAACAGCCATTAAATCCCAAGCACTAGCTGACTTTGTGGCTGATTTCAGTAGTGATCTACAAAAGGAAGCAGAATTGGAAGTCCAGCAGCTGGATGAGACCAAGGATCCTTGGATACTACACACTGATGGATCCTCAAATGTCAAGGGCACAGGGCTCGGGATACTACTAAAATCACCACAGGGGGACATAATACCCCACTCCATAGCCTGTGAGTTCCAAGCAACCAACAATGAGGCTGAATATGAAGCCTTAATTGCTGGTTTACAAATTGCTAAGGATATGGTGGTCAGATACCTTAAAGTATACGTAGACTCATTACTAATCACTAATCACTTTAATGGATCCTATGCTGTTAAAGGAGAAAAACTAACCAAATATTTAGAGATAGTCAAAGAATTGGCACTCTCTTTTGTTTCCTTCAGTTTAACACAGGTACCAAGGGAGGAAAATACAGAAGCTGATGCATTGGCCAATCTAGGATCATCCTTGAAGATCCCAGAGGATATAAGTATCCCCATCATCCATATCCTAGCTCCTGCTATCGAAAATCAGGTGGCCATGGAAATAGAAGAGGATACTGCAATGATCCCTAGTGAAGAAACTCAATCTTATTCAGGATCATGGATCTCACCAACCATGAGATACTTACAACACGGGGAGATTGCTATGGGAGAAAACCCTAGAGCTTTCAGGATTAAGGTATCTCAATTCACAATCTTAAATAATGTATTATATAAACGATCTCTTGCAGGACCATATTTAAGATGTATCGAGGATCCTGAAATTCAAGAAGTGTTGAGAGACTTCCATGAAGGAGATTGTGGAAACCATACTGGGGGCAGGGCATTGTTCTCAAGGATCCTTAGAACAGGATACTACTAGCCAACTATGAAAAGGGATGCTGTAGAATATGCTAAGAAATGTGATCCTTGTCAAAGACACAGCAATATCCTTCATCAGCCAGCTGAATTTTTGCATCCAATACCATCCTCTTGGCCATTCATGAGATGGGGGATGGATATAGTTGGCAAGCTCCCTAAAGCACCTGGTGGAAAAGTATTTATGCTTGCCATGACCGACTACTTCTCCAAGTGGATAGAAGCTAAAGCTTTTGCTCAAGTCAGAGAAAAGGAAGTTATATCCTTTATTAAGAGAAACATTATAACCAGATTTGGCATTCCCTCTGAAATTATATGTGATAATGGTTCCCAATTCATTGGGAGCAGAACCACTAACTTTTGTGACAGTTGGGGAATTAAGATGATAACGTCAACACCAGTCCATCCACAAGCCAATGGTCAAGCAGAATCATCCAACAAGATCATCATCAACAACCTGAAGAAGAAATTAGGATCCAAGAAGGGGAAATGGGCAGAGGAATTGCCTTATGTGCTGTGGGCTGATAGGACAACTCCCAAGAATGCCACTGGTCAAACACCCTTCTCTTTAGTATTTGGGGCAGAAGCAGTGATCCCAACAGAAATGGTGATTTCAACTGCTAGAACAAGTACTCGTGATCCTGAAGAGAACGCTGCAAACCTAGCTCAAGACTTGGATACTATTGAGGAAATCAGGGATCTGGCTAGGATAAGGATGGCAAGCTACCAACAAAGAATGGCTGGTGCCTACAACAAAAATGTCAGGATAAGGATCACGTATCCTTCATCCTTCTCTCACGAGACTTTGAGTTCTAATAGTCCAGGTATCCTCAGCATATTATCGATAGTCTTCAGAAGCATCTCAGATCCTTGGGTTCAACCCCAGTTATCCTTGGGCTTGTCCCCAGTTTTCGCCTGTAGCGCATGATGATCCTGGTATAGTTCACGTCTTTGGGACCAGTACCCACTTTAGGGGCTGACAACCTCATCGTACTGGCTATATCTAGGATCCTACGTATAATGGTAGACGTACCAAGTTTGGATAGTCGCCAGTAAGGGCCATACTCCAGTCTACATACGATCCTTGGGCTTGTCCCCAGTTATCCTTTGGGCTTGTCCCCAGTGATCCTTTGGGCTTGTCCCCAGTTATCCTTTGGGCATGTCCCCAGCTATTAATTTATCTTTTACATTGGCTTAGTCCCAAGTTATGTTCCATTTTTCAGGTTTTCGAAGTTAAACAAATAAGGATCCTTAATCCTTATTATCCGTTAAAATTTCACTTATGGTTATCTTGATTAAAGATTGGGATCCTAACTTGGATTCTCAGGTATGATCCTTGACTATTTTGATTATACTTGTTATTTTGAATAACCCTTACACTTTGACAACTAAACCTATGATCCTCGATCATAAACTATTTTTGAAAATATTTCGATTACAGGATATTTGATCCAGGATCATATCCTAAAATGATTGAACATGATTTGCTTAACAATTGGAAAATAAAAGGATAAGCAAAGGATAACAACACGAGATAAGCCAGAAAGATTAGAGTTATTTTATTAACAAAGGATTTTAAACCCTTTCAAAAGTTGTCAAAATTGCCAACCCACGTTTCTACCAGCAAAACGTGGCCCGTCCACATGGGTTGGCAAAGGGTGTCCATTGTTTATGCGGTCATAGCAGGTGCAGGAAAGTAAGAGCGGCAGGATCACAAAGGCTTCATCCCCCAAACAGAGGATCCCTCCACCATTTGCGATCCTACCTATTGTCCAAAGGATCCAGGATCCTTAACCCTAAAAACTATTGTTTGAGTTACAGACCATAAATTGTTTCAAAACATCACAACCATAAAAAACCACTACCAAATTTTAAAAAATTGGGCTCCGGCTATGTCTAGAAATTTCCATCATTGCCCAATCCTGCAGCTCAAACCTTCGCTGCACCATCACCACCAGCTCCACTTGCTTCCCCCTGATCCTTGCCAACATCACCGCCCTCAAGCATTGGGATCTCCTCAGCCTCCTCATCATCCTCCAACTCTGCCAGCCTCGCCTTCCAGCCTTCCACGTCCCATGTGCCTTTGTCGAAGGAAGGATCCTGAGCCTCCGCAGCCATCTGCAGCGGGATCTTATACATGGTTATCGCAGCAGAGACCTTGGCATCCTGGGTAATGTCATGCTTCTCATAATCAAAATTGATCAGCATCCTGGCAGCTTTATCCTTGGTGGCCCGGAGCTCCTTCTCAAGATCAGCAATCTTGAGATCCTTTAGCACACCCATCTGTTGGAGGTCGGCAATTTGGCGGTCTTGATCCTCAACGTGGCCAATATATATTTCTATTTCAGCGAGTTTCTGCCAAAAGGGAAAAGGGTAGGTTCAGGACCAGATGATCCTCAAACAAGCAGGATATACAAGCAGGAGCAGTGATCCTTACTTCGTTAACGTAATCAAGAAACTGTTGGCGGAGCAGGGGAAATCCTTGAAGATCCTCAGAGGCCTTCCTCTTCTTTCCTTTACCCCTAATAGGTGCTTTAGGGGCTGAAGCGGTTGGACTGGCAGCAGGGGTCTTCTTCCTCGCAGATTTGACATTAGCAAGATCATCAATGCCAAACTTGGAGGCAGATTTAGCAGATTTTTCAGCACCTACACAACCAAAATCAGATAAGTATTCTAACTAATTTAAAAAATCCTACATGAAACTACTTTTTAATCAGGATACTTACTTGACATCGTGACAGAGGCAGAGGATACTTCTTGGGAATCTTGAGTAGCAACCTGGAAAGTCCTTGTCTCCGGATCAAGCTTCTTGAAGGCTAAAAGTCTCTCTTTTGCAGCAGGTGTCAACTTCAGACGAGAGATGGAAATAGCTTCACAATAAACAAAAAACAAAAGAAAATGTTAGTGATCCTCATCCTAAGGAACAAATCTTATGGTGATCCTTCCAGGATCCTCTATCCTACCATGAGTAGCCCACTCTTTGGGCAGATCCTTCCCATCAGGGATGGTATCCCTCCTAACAAAGAAGAACCGTCGCTTCCAATTCGTGTCGTTCTTGGTGACCTTGAAGACAGGATGATCCTCTCCAGCTTTTCGCTTAAATAGATAACGATGGGGTCCCAAAGTGGTAAGATCGTACATCTCAGCCAGCTCCGCCATACTAAGGTCAATCCCTTCTTGTTCAATGATCCTCTCAAGGGTATACAATACCCTCCAGATCATGGGCATAGCCTGGATATAGCAGATGCCGGTGAGAGAGAAGAAGGATTGAGTGAACTGTGGGAAAGGATATGAATACCCTATCAAGAACGGGGTAACAGGAAAGGCCACCCAAGTATCAGAGATAAAGTCACTCAAAGCAGTGGGAGTGAAGGACTTGAAGATGGTGTTCGCCGGAAAACAGTGACGGATTCTATCAACCTGAGGATCAGTGAAACAGCACCTCTCTGTGGGAGAGTCTTTGATGATCCCTTGACCTTTCAAGGGACTGTTCTTCTCAGGATCCTTATGAGGAGAATTCCAGAGCAACATATTTGCAGAAGAAAAACAAAGAAGCAGAAAAACAGAGTAAGAGAGGGAAGAAGGAAGAAGAGAGATACGTGATTGATCTTCAGACGAGATTATAAAGGGAGTTTCTTTGATTTTAAATGCGAATTGATCCTATCTCTATCTCCTATTTATAATGATGATCTGCAGGGCTGTCACTTCTGTGACGTAAGAATTGCAACGGCTAGTTTGACTTTAACGGCTAATTATCCGATTAGGTCGTTACAGATAAGATCAAGCAAAATATAACTCATTTATTTACAATATCACTCCTTATATTTTGGGGGCAATTGTTAGGGCTGGATTTTTATAATACATGATCCTTACATGTGATCCTAACCAGTGATCCTTGTTTCTTTGGCAGATAGTGATCCTCAGCAGAGTTCCAGGATCAGGATCACGGACCATCATAGGATCCTCATGCTAACAGTTGCTTTCATTGAACTTAATGTCATTTTGCAGGAATGTCTAGCAGGATCCGCTCTTAGCATCACAATCAAGGGACGCGTCTTTACAACTTTGGCATATGCTTAATCAGAGATGAACGTTGTGAAGGATATGGAAACTTGGCATGATTTAAGGGCGATAATTTAGGCTAGATTTGCTTTTATTTCTAAAGGGGAAATGAGCTGATTATTAGTTTGTTTACCTAAAATAGGCCACTCACACTTGTATATATAACACTCTTCCCCATTCGGAAGACACACAACACATTTCTCACACGCTTAGACACTCGATACTATAGTGATCCTTGTACTCAGCTCATTATCATCCGAAGTTGTAACCATTTTTTGTTATATTGAAGTTTGGTGATCGGTAGTTGCCATCACCCGAGGTTTTTTATGCCGGAGATCATACATTGATCAAGGGCTTTTTCCTCGTATAAATCCTTGTGTCACTTGCATATTTCTTACTAAAGTGATCCTTTACTTTTTCAACAAACCAAGCATCATTCCCCGTTTACTTAGAGTTTGGTTGCATTATCCTTGTGTGATTTTTGACCAAAACAAAAACTGATTAGCGATTTGACAAAAATTTTTAGTAAAGAGAGCACCACTTGCCCCACGGTGGGCGCCAAATTGTTTTGGTCAAAAATTACCTAAGCAATTTAGTGATCAAATTAGTTAAGTGAGGTAGTGTGCTAGAAAGTGTAATGAAAATGTTCTTGTTAAGTTGTTTAGAAAATCAGTGTTCAGGATACGGCTCAGGATATCGAGCTGTATCGATGATCAAACAATGAGCGGAAAGTAAAGTAAATGACACGAGATGTACGAGGAAAGCCCTTGATCAATCTAGATCGCCGGCATAAAACCTCGGGAGCTGACAATCGCAGCTGCCTTGTTCTTCTATTGCTTCAAATATCAGGATACAGTGCAGGATGTGGTGTGGATCAACTAAGTGTTACAATATGATTTGGATACAAGTGTGGTGATTGCTGTGAACTAGAGAGTGAGACTGTACGAGAGTGTTAGTAAAAGATGATGTGCCTTAAACTGATCCGCCCTCATCTATTTATAGTAAAGATAAAGCAACTAACTATCCTCTAAAACCGGGATCCAACGAATATTCCTTAGCCGAACGTTGTAGACCCAGTCTTTCGGGTTCAACGTCTCTCCCTTAACAGATACGTCCGAGTCTTGAGGAGAAGAAGTCCAATTGACCGTTAGCAAGTTCCAGCCTCTAACCTGCACGTGATTAATTTAAAACATCTCGGGATATCATCCAGGATGTTAGCAATATCCCTGTCCAGTATCCTGATTACAAATAAACGATCATAATCAGAATATTAGTCAAGATACACGTTCAAAAAATGGCCCATAACAATTATTATCATTATTATTATTATTATTATTATTATTATTATTATTATTATTATTATTATTATTATTATTATTATTATTATTATTATTATTATTATTATTATTATTATTATTATTATTATTATTTATTATAGTTATTATTATTATTATTATTATTATTATTATTTATTACTACTATTATTATTACTATTATTATTATTACTATTATTATTATTATTATTATTATTATTATTATTATTATTATTATTA